>NW_020172822.1:311926-379991 GCF_003031525.2 Neophocaena asiaeorientalis asiaeorientalis | reverse complement strand
GTACGCGGGCCTCTCACTGCCGTGGCCCCTCCCGCAGAGGAGCACAGGCTCCTGACGCGCAGGCCCAGCGGCCATGGCCCACGGGCCCAGCTGCTCCGCGGCATGTGGGATCCTCCCGGATCGGGGCACGGACCCGCGTCCCCTGCATCGGCAGGCGGACTTCCAACCACTGCGCCACTAGGGAAGCCCGAAAAACACATTTTTAAGTGCATTAAGTGTCAAAAGAAAGAAAGAGTTGCCTTCAACTTTCTTTACTCTCATAAAGCTCATCAGCCAGAAATTACACAAAAAACATACATGGAAAAATAGCTATAGTCTTTGAATTCTGTCTGCTGAGATGTCTCAATATATGAATGAAGAAAAAAAGAAAATTCATATGAACTTAACAACCTAGTCAGTGAAGCCATAAGTGCACAAATCGGTTCAGCGTACTATGAAATACTTCCCAAATGGAGGAAGAACATGTTAATACCTAATATATGTTAGAAATGAACGGTAATGTAAAATTATAAATAATCATCACCAGGAGACCTTCAAGATGGCAGAGGAGCGAGGTGTGGAGATCGCCTTCCTCCCCACAAATACATTAGAACTACAACTACATGTGGAACAACTCCTACAGAACACCTACTGAACGCTGGCAGAAGACCTCAGACTTCCCACAAGGCAAGAAACTCCCCAAGTACCTGGGTAGGGCAAAAGATAAAAGAAAAAACAGAGACAAAAAAATTAAGGACGGGACCTGCACCCCTGGGAGGGAGCTGTGAAGGAGGAAAAGTTTCCACACACTAGGAAGACCCTTCACTGGCAGAGACAGGGGGTGGGCAAGCTTCAGAGCCACAGAGGCGAGCGCAGCAATAGGGGTGCAGAGGGCAAAGCAGAGAGATTCCCTCACAGAGGATCGGTGCTGACCAGCACTCACCAGGGGCTGGTGGGGGCTGGGAACTAAGGCTCAGGCTTCACAAGTCGGATCCCAGGGAGAGGACTGGGGTTGGCTGCGTGAACACAGCCTGAAGGGGGCTAGTGAACCACAGCTAGCTGGGAGGGAGTCCGGGAAAAAGTCTGGATCTGCCTAAGAGGCAAGAGGCCATTGTTTAGGGGTGCACGAGGAGAGGGGATTCAGAGCGCTGCCTAAACGAGTTCCAGAGACGGGCCCGAGCTGTGGCTATCAGCGGGAACACCAGAGACGGGCACGAGATGCTAAGGCTGCTGCTGCAGCCACCAAGAAGCCTGTGTGCAAGCACGGGTCACTATCTAAAGCTCCCCTCCCAGGAGCCTGTGAAGCCTGCCACTGCCAGGGACCGGTGATCCAGGGACAACTTCCCCGGGAGAACACACAGCACGCCTCAGGCTGCGGCAACGTCATGCCGGCCTCTGCTGCCGCAGGCTTACCCAACATTCTCTGCACCTCCCTCCCACCGGCCTCAGTGAGCCAGAGCCCCCTAATCAGCTGCTCATTTAACCACCTCCTGTCTCGGTGGGGAACAGATGCCCTCAGGCAAACTACACGCACGCAGAGGCAGGGCCAAATCCAAAGCTGAACCCCAGTAGCTATGCAAACAAAGTGCAGCCACCAAGAAGCCTGTGTGCAAGCACGGGTCACTATCTAAAGCTCCCCTCCCAGGAGCCTGTGAAGCCTGCCACTGCCAGGGACCGGTGATCCAGGGACAACTTCCCCGGGAGAACACACGGCACGCCTCAGGCTGCGGCAACGTTATGCTGGCCTCTGCTGCCGCAGGCTTACCCAACATTCTCTGCACCTCCCTCCCACCGGCCTCAGTGAGCCAGAGCCCCCTAATCAGCTGCTCATTTAACCACCTCCTGTCTCGGTGGGGAACAGATGCCCTCAGGCAAACTACACGCACGCAGAGGCAGGGCCAAATCCAAAGCTGAACCCCAGTAGCTATGCAAACAAAGAAGAGAAAGGGAAATTTTCACCAGGGAAGCCCCTTTAGTACACTTTTTAGCACTTGTTATCATTGGTGGATTTGTTTTATGGTTTGGTTTCTCTCTTCTTTCTTTCTTCCTTTTTTTTTCTTTTTTTTAAATTACTTTTTATTTTTTTTATTTTTAATAATTATTTTTTATTTTAATAAATTTATTTTCCTTTCTTTCTTTCTTGCTTTCTTTTCTCCCTGCTCTTCTGAGCCAGGTGGCTGACAGGGTCTTGGTGCTTTGGCTGGGTGTCAGGCCTGTGCCTCTGAGGTGGCAGAGATGAGTTCAGGACACTGGTCCACCAGAGACCTCCCAGCTCCACGTAATATCAAATGGTGAAAGCTCTCCCAGAGATCTCCATCTCAACGCTAAGACCAAGCTCCACTCAATGACCAACAAGCCACAGTGCTGGACACCCTGTGACAAACAGCTAGCAAGACAGGAACACAACCCTGCCCATTAGCAAAGAGGCTGGCTAAAATCATAATAAGGTCTCAGACACCCCAAAATACGCCACTGGATGCAGCACTGCCCACCAGAAAGACAAGATCCAGCCTCACCCACCAGAACACAAGCAAAAGTCCCTTCCACCAGGGACCCTAAACAACCCACTGAACTAAATTTAGCCACTGGGGGCAGACACCAAAAACAACGGGAACTACGAACCTTCAGGCTGTGAAAAGAAAACCCCCAACACAGTAAGTTAAGCAAAATGAGAAGACAGAGAAAAACAGCAGATGAAGGAGTAGGGTAAAAACCCACAAGACCAAACAAATGAAGAGGAAATAGGCAGTCTACCTGAAAAGAGAATTCAGAGTAATGATAGGAAAGATGATCCAAAATCTTGGAAAAATAATAGAGAAAATAAAAGAAACATTTAAATAGGACCTAAAAGAACTAAAGAGCAAACAAACAATGATGAAAAGCACAATAAATGAAATTAAAAATTCTCTAGAAGGAATCAATACAGAATAACTGAGGCAAAAGAATGGAAGATAAAACAGTGGAAATAACTACTGAAGAGCAGAATACAGAAAAAAGAATGAAAAGAATTGAGGACAGTCCCAGACACCTCTGGGACAACATTAAAAGCATCAACATTCAAATTATAGGGGTCAAAGAAGAAGAAGAGAAAAAGAAAGGGCCTGAGAAAATACCTGAAGAGATTATACTTGAAAATTTCCCTAATATGGGATAGGAAATAATAAATCAAATCCAGGAAGCACAGAGTGTCCAATATAGGATAAATCCAAGGAGAAACATGCCAAGACACATATTAATCAAACTATCAAAAATTAAATACAACGAAAAATTATTAAAAGCAGCGTAGCACAAGCCTCTTAGATAGCCTCATGCACCAGAGAGCAGACAGCAAAAGCAAGAAGAACGAAAATCCTGCAGCCTGTGGAACAGAAACCACATTCACAGAAAGACAGATGAGATGAAAAGGCAGAAGGCTATGTACCAGATGAAGGAACAAGATAAAACCCAAGAAAAACAACTAAATGAAATGGAGTTAGGTAATCTTCCAGAAAAAGAATGCAGAATAATGATAGTGAAGATGATCCAGGACCTTGGAAAAAGAATGGAGGCAAAGATTGAGAAGATGCAAGAAATGTTTAACAGTGATGTAGAAGAATTAAAGAACAAACAAACAGAGATGAACAATAAAATAACTGAAATGAAAAATACACCAGAAGGAATCAATAGAAGAATAACTGAGGCAGAAGAATGGATAAGTGACCTGGAAGACAAAATGGTGGAATTCACTGCTGTGGAAAAGAATAAAGAAAAAAGAATGAAAATAAATGAAGAGAGCCAAAGAGACCTCTGGGACAACATTAAATGCAACAACATTCATATTACAGGGGTCCCAGAAGGAGAAGAGAAAGAGAAAGGGCCTGAGAAAATATTTGAAGAGATTATAGTCGAAAACTTCTCTAACATGGGAAAGGAAATAGCCAAGCAAGTCCAGGAAGTGCAGAGAGTCCCATACAGGATAAACCCAAGGAGAAACATGCAGGAACAAGACAAGGATGTCCTGATATTGAGGGGGAAAAACCGAAACTGGAGGAATCAAACTCCCTGACTTCAGACTATACTACAAAGCTACAGCAATCAAGACAATATGGAACTGGCACAAAAACAGAAATACAGATCAATGGAACAGGATAGAAAGCCCAGAGATAAACCCACGCACCTATGGTCAACTAATTTATGACAAAGTAGGCAAGGATATACAAAGGAGAAAAGACAGTCTCTTCAATAAGTGGTGCTGGGAAAACTGGACAGCTACATGTAGAAGAATGAAATTAGAACACTTCCTAACACCATACACAAAAATAAGCTCAAAATGGATTAGAGACCTAAATGTAAGACTGGACACTATAAAACACTTAGAGGAAAACATAGGAAGAACACCCTTTGACATAAATCACAGCAAGATCTTTTTGATCCACCTCCTAGAGTAATGAAAACAAAAATAAACAAATGGGACCTAATGAAACTTAAAAGCTTTTGCACAGCAAAGGAAACCATAAAGAGGAAAAAAAGACAACCCTCAGAATGGGAGAAAATATTTGCAAATGAATCCTCGGAAAAAGGATTAATCTTCAAAATATAGAAACAGCACATGCAGCTCAATATTAAAGAAAACAGACAACCTAATCCAAAAATGGGCAGAAGACCTAAATAGACCTTTCTCCAAAGACGACATACAGATGGCCACGAAGCACACTGAGAAGCTGCTCAACATCACTAATTATTAGAGAAATGCAAATCAAAATGACAATGAGGTATCACCTCACACCAGTTAGAATGGGCATCATCAGAAGATCTACAAACAACAAATGCTGGAGAGGGTGTGGAGAAAAGGGAACCCTCTTGCACTGTTGGTGGGAATGTAAATTGATACAGCTACTATGGAGAACAGTATGGAAAATCCTTAAAAAACTAAAATAGAATTACCATATGACCCAGCAATCCCACTACTGGGCATTTACCCAGAGAAAACCATAATTCAAAAAGACACATGAGGGCTTCCCTGGTGGCACAGTGGTTGAGAGTCCGCCTGCCAATGCAGAGGACACGGGTTCGTGCCCTGGTCTGGGAAAATCCCACATGCCGCGGAGCGGCTGGGCCTGTGAGCCACGGCCACTGGGCCTGCACGTCCAGAACTTGTGCCCCGCAACGGAGGATGCCACAACAGTGAGAGGCCCATGTACTGCAAAAAAAAAAAAAAAGACACATGAACCCCAGTGTTCACTGCAGCACTAGTTACAATAGCCAGGTCATGGAAGCAACCTAAATGCCCACTGACAGGTGAATGGATAAAGAAGTGGTACATATATACAATGGAATATTACTCAGCCATAAAATGGAACAAAATTGGGTCATTTGTAGAGACGTGGATACATCTACGGACTATCATACAGAGTGAAGTAAGTGAGAAAGAGAAAAACAAATATCGTATATTAACGCATATGTCTGGAACCCAGAAAAATTGTACAGATGAACAGGTTTGCAGAGCAGAAACTGAGACACAGATGTAGAGAACAAACATATGGACACCAAGGGGGGAAAGCAGCAGGGGGTGGGGCTGGTGGTGTGATGAATTGGGAGATTGGGATTGACATGTATACACTGATGTGTATAAAATGGATGACAAATAAAAAAATAAATAAATAAACATTAAAAAAAAAAAAGCAGCACAGGAAAAACAACAAATAACATACAAGGGAATCCCCATAAGGTTAACAGCTGATCTCAAGCCAGAAGAGAGTGGCAGGACATATTTAAAATGAGGAAAGGGAAAAAACTATAACCAAGATTACTGCACCCAGCAAGGATCTAATTCAGATTCCATGGAGATATTAAAACCGTTAAAGACAAGAAAAGCTAAGAGAATTCATTACCACCAAACCAGCTTTACAACAATTGCTAAAGGAACTTCTCTAGGCAGGAAACACAGGAGGAGGAAAAGACCTACAATAACAAACCCAAAACAATTAAGAAAATGCTAATAGGAACCCACATATCAATAACTACCTTAAATGTAAATGGATTAAATGCTCCAAACAAAACACATAGACTGGCTGAATGGATACAAAAACACGACCTGTATATATGCTGTCTACAAGAGACCCACTTCAGACCTAGGGACACATACAGACTGAAAGTGAGTGGATGGAAAAAGTTATTCCATGCAAATGGAAATCAAAAGAAAAGTGGAGTAGCAATTCTCCTATCAGAAAAAAATAGACTTAAAAATAAAGACTATTATAAGAGACAAAGAGGGACACTACATAATCATCAACAGATCAATCTAAGAAGAATATATAACAATTGTAATTATTTATGCACCCAACATAGGAGCACCTTAATACATAAGGCAAATGCTAACAGCCATAAAAGGTGAAATCGACAGTAACACAAGAATAGGAGGGGATTTTAACACCCCACTTTTACCAATGGACAGATCAACCAAAATGAAAATAAATAAAGAAACACAAGCTTTAAATGACACATTAAACAAGATGAAGTTAACTGATATTATAGCACATTCCACCTAAAAACAACAGAATACACTTTCTTCTCAAGTGCTCATGGAACATTCTCCAGGACAGATCATATTTTGGACCACAAATCAATCCTTCGTAAATTTAAGAAAATTGAAATTGTGTCAAGTAACTTTTCCGACCACAACACTATGAGACTAGATATCAATTATGACCCACTTCAGACCTAGGGACACATACAGACTGAAAGTGAGTGGATGGAAAAAGTTATTCCATGCAAATGGAAATCAAAAGAAAAGTGGAGTAGCAATTCTCCTATCAGAAAAAAATAGACTTAAAAATAAAGACTATTATAAGAGACAAAGAGGGACACTACATAATCATCAACAGATCAATCTAAGAAGAATATATAACAATTGTAATTATTTATGCACCCAACATAGGAGCACCTTAATACATAAGGCAAATGCTAACAGCCATAAAAGGTGAAATCGACAGTAACACAAGAATAGGAGGGGATTTTAACACCCCACTTTTACCAATGGACAGATCAACCAAAATGAAAATAAATAAAGAAACACAAGCTTTAAATGACACATTAAACAAGATGAAGTTAACTGATATTATAGCACATTCCACCTAAAAACAACAGAATACACTTTCTTCTCAAGTGCTCATGGAACATTCTCCAGGACAGATCATATTTTGGACCACAAATCAATCCTTCGTAAATTTAAGAAAATTGAAATTGTGTCAAGTAACCTTTCCGACCACAACACTATGAGACTAGATATCAATTACATGAAAAAAATCTGTAAAATATACAAACACATGGAGGCTAAAGAATACAGTACTAAATAACCAAGAGATCACTGAAGAAATCAAAGAGGAAATCAAAAAATACTTAGAAACAAATGACAATGAAAACATAATGACCCATAACCTATGGGATACAGCAAAAACAGTTCTAAGAGGGAATTTTAGAGCAATACAACCCTATCTCAAGAAACAAGAAATATCTCAAATAAACAACCTAACTTTACATCTAAAGCAATTAGAGAAAGAAGAACAAAAAAAACCCCCAAAGTTAACAGAAGGAAAGAAATCATAAACCTCAGATGAGAAATAAATGAAAAAGAAATGAAGGAAACAAGAACAAAGATCAATAAAACTAAAAGCTGGTTCTTTGAGAAGATAAATAAAATTGATAAACCATTAGTCAGACTCATCAAGAAAAAAAGTGAGAAGACTCAAATCAATAGAATTAGAAATGAAAAAGGAGAAGTAACAACTGCCACTGGTGAAATACAAAGGATCATGAGCAATTACTACAAGCAACTCTATGCCAATAAAATGGACAACCTGGAAGAAATGGACAAATTCTTAGAAAAGCACAACCTTCCAAGACTGAACCAGGAAGAAATAGAAAACATAAACAGACCAATCACAAGAAGTGAAATTGAGACTGTGATTAAAAATCTTCCAACAAACAAAAGCCCAGGACCAGATGGCTTCACAGGTGAATTCTATCAAACATTTAGAGAAGAGCTAACACCTATCCCTCTCAAACTCTTCCAAAATATAGCAGAGGGAGGAACACTCCCAAATTCATTCTACGAGGCCACCATCACCCTGATGCCAAAACCAGACCAAGATGTCACAAAGAAAGAAAACTACAGGCCAATATCACTGATGAATATAGATGCAAAACTCCTCAACAAAATACTAGCAAACAGAATACAACAGCACATTAAAAGGGTCATACACCATGATCAACTGGGGTTTATCCCAGGAATGCAAGGATTCTTCAATATATGCATATCAATCAATGTGATACACTATATTAACAAATTAAAGGAAAAAACCAATATGATCGTCTCAATAGATGCAGAAAAAGCTTTCGACAAAATCCAACACCCATTTATGATAAAAACCCTCCAAAAAGTAGGCATAGAGGGAACCTACCTCAACATAATAAAGGCCATTGATGAAAAACCCACAGACAACATCACTCTCATTGGTGAAACACTGAAACCATTTCCACTAAGATCAGGAACAAGACAAGGTTGCCCACTCTCACCACTAATATTCTACATGGCTTTGGAAGTTTTAGCCACAGAAATCAGAGAAGAAAAAGAAATAAAAGGAATCCAAATAGGAAAAGAAGAAGTAAAGCTGTCACTGTTTGTAGATGACATGATACTACACATAGAGAATCATAAAGATGCTACCAGAAAGCTACCAGAACTAATCCATGAATTTGGTAAAGTAGCAGGATATAAAATTAATGCACAGAAATCTCTCGCATCCCTATAAACTAATGATGAAAGATGTGAAAGAGAAATTAACAAAACAGTCACATTTAGCACTGCAACAAAAAGAATAAAATACCTAGGAATACCTAGTAATAAACCTACCTAAGGAGACAAAAGACCTGTATGCAGAAAACTAAAAGACACTGATGGAAGATATTAAGGATGATACAAAGAGATGGAGAGATTTACTATGTTCTTGGACTGGAAGAATCAACACTGTGAAAATGACTATACTACCCAAAGCAATCTACAGATTCAGTGCAATCCCTATCAAACTACCAATGGCATTTTTCACAGAGGTAGAACAAAACGTTTCACAATTTGTAGGGAAACATAAAAGACCCCAAACAGCCAAAGCAATCTTGAGAAAGAAAAACGGAGCTGGAGGAATCAAACTCCCTGACATCAGACTATACTACAAAGCTACAGTAATCAAGACAGTATGGTAATGGCACAAAACAGAAATATAGATAAATGGAACAGGACAGAAAGCCCAGAGATAAACCCACACAGCTATGGTCACCTTATTTGTGATAAAAGAGACAAGAATATACAATGGAGAAAAGACAGCCTCTGCAGTAAGTGGTGCTGGGAAAACTGGACAGCTACATGTAAAAGAATGAAATTAGAACACTCCCTAATACCATACACAAAGTAAACTCAAGATGGATTAAATACCTAAATGTAAGGCCAAACACTATAAAGCTCTCAGAGGGAAACATAAGCAGAACACTCTATGACATAAATCACAGCAAGATCCTTTTTGACCCACCTCCTAGAGAAATGGAAATAAAAACAAAAATAAACAAATGGGACCTAATGAAACTTCAAATCTTTTGCACAGCAAAGGAAACCATAAACAAGATGAAAAGACAGCCCTCAGAATGGGAGACATTAGTTGCAGATGAAGCAACTAACAAAGGATTAATCTCCAAAATTTATAAGCAGCTCATGCAGCTCAATATCAAAAAAAACAAATAACACAATCCAAAAATGAGCAGAAGACCCAAATAGACATTTTCTCTAAAGCAGATATACAGATAGCCAACAAAAACGTCAAAGAATGCTCAACATCAGTAATCACTAGAGAAATGCACATCAAAACTAAAACGAGGTATCACCTCACACTGGTCAGAACGGCCATCATCAAAAAATCTACAAACAATAAATGCTGGAGAGGGTGTGTTCCCACTGTTGGTGGGAACATAAATTGATACAACCACTATGGAGAACAGTATGTAGGTTCAATAAAAATCTACTATATGACCCAGCAATCCCACTACCGGGCATATACCCTGAGAAAACCATAATTCAAAAAGGGTCATGTACCACAATGTTCATTGCAGCTCTAGGTACAATAGCCGGGATATGGAAGCAACCTAAGTGTCCATCGACAGATGAATGGATAAAGAAGATGTGGCATATATATACAATGGAATTTTACTCAGCCATAAAAAGAAATGAAATTGAGTAACTTGTAATGAGGTGGATGGACCTAGAGTCTATCATACAGAGTGTCGTAAGTCAGAAAGAGAAAAACAAACACCGTATGTTAACACATATATATGGAATCTAAAAAAAAAAAAAAAATTGGTTATGAAGAACCTAGGGGCAGGATAGCAATAAAGATGCAGATCTAGAGAATGGACTTGAGGACACAGTGGTGGGATAGGTAAGCTGGGACAAAGTGAGAGAGTGGCATGGACTAATATATACTACCAAATGTAAAATCGATAGCTAGTGGGAAGCGGCCGCATAACACAGGGAGATCAGCTCAGTGCTTTGTGCCCACCTAGAGGGGTGGGATAGGGAGGGTGGGAGGGAGACCCAAGAGGGAGGAGATTTGGGGATATATGTATATGTATAGCTGATTCACTTTGTTATAAAGCAGAAGCTAACACACTGTTGTAAAGCAATTATACTCCAGTAAAGATTAAAAAAAAAAAATCATCACCTACAACCAGTTTCATTTTCTGCTCAAAGGAAGATTGTTTCTCTCTAGACAAATGTTATCTTTTCTTGTACGTGATCAACAACATCATCATCCTGAATAACTTCTCATTGAAAATAGGTACAGTGGAAAAAATAGGAACATCTAAAAGATAGACCTCTATTAAATCTCATTTCCATCACCTATTAACTATCTATATACTTGGACAATTTCCGCAATTTCTTTGGGAGGTTAGGATAATAGTTCTTCCTCAAATAAATGTTTTGACTTTCATACATAATTTATGTAAAATATTTTTCATAGCACTTAGTACACTGTAACCATTCAGCAAGGGCCGTTTTCAAATTCCCGCTTTTGGCTACAGTGGTGGAAAAATGGGAGGATGTCTCTCATGTATGGTACCCAGACCCTCCAAATCAATGCTGCTTTGTAAAGAGGCTTCCTGTCTTGAGCCAACAGAATGGTCCTCTAGGCCTTGAATTATGCATAAGACAGTTTGAATTCAGGTACGAATGTCATGTGAATGTAAGAATGGGCTTGGTTGTTAATGCTTGGGGAGAGATGCAGGGTACTTGTATATATGAGGTCTATAGTGCCTGGCCTCTCTTAACAGGAGTCATGGGTGTACATTTAAGCCTCATAAAAGAAAGCTTTTTGGCCCTCTAACATCCTGATGGAGGAAGGTACATACACTTCAGTCTATGCTAAAGCACCAAATAGAACTTATGGACAAAACTGCCATCCTTGCTATGAGTGGACGAGGTGGCCCAGCATCCTGGGGGACCTGAGTTTTGTGGAACGATGCCTGCTTCTCCCCATCATCTGCTCATTGCATACACTACTCTCCTGGAGTGGTAAGAACATGACCCTTATTCTCCCCTGAGTTCAAGGCCCTCCTTTTCCTTCCACTGGGTCTGTAATTGGCAGGAATTATCATTACAATTTATTTTTTAAAAATTCTTATCTAGAGAATCTTGTATTCCATGTGAGAACCCACTCAGTTACAGGAAGAGTGTTAATTCTTAGTCTCAAACTTGGAACTACAAAATGTGTCTCTAACTCACCTGAAATATCACCAAAGCAAATTTACGTGGCTCTCTGAGCAAAAGCAAAAACATCAAACAATGTCTGCCCCAAAGCAGCCTTTGCCCCACACTCCCCAGTGTGTGCTTGGCCCTGCATTTTGGAAGAGAACCCAGTCTCCAGCAAGCCTGGTTTGCTCCTTTAGCTCAGGAAATGGCCCATTTTCTCCCCATGATTTTACAAAGAGGGGCTGAATCCCTTGTTCCTTGGGGCCCTTTCAGACCTGACTGTGCATGGGCCAATAATTCCATTAGTTTGAGTTTTCCATTTGTTAACATTTTTGATGAACTTGGACTGTCATTTGTTACCATCTCATCATCCTTTCTCCCACTTAATTTAGCCTTATAAATCAGTGAAAGTCTAAATCCAGCTCTTACTCTTTTGTTCAATTCCAAGTTGGCTTGAACACTCCTAGGTGTGTAAATTCAAGGACAAGGCTGCAGATAAGATGTCCCTGGGCATATGATAAGAAAGCATGCCCTTTTCCCATGACATATGGTTGGAGCTGAGCCCCTACCACTCCATCTCCTGGATATAGGTAGTGATAACTAGTACAAGATATGCTGGGGACCTGTCAAAGAGTATTAGAAACATAAATGTGGGTGAATCTCCTTAGATGACCAACTTTACTCTCCTCAATTTGCATAAGCCCTGAGCCATCAATACTACTTGGGAACTGCTCTTAAATATTTAAACTACCTAATGCAAGTGAGAAGGGCTCACTTTTTGTTTGTTTGTTTGCTAACCCTACATGCTTCCTAATCAGCCTTAGAATTAAGGGTTACAACTAGAATCTGTTTCACTTACTCAGAAAATATATAGTGAATGCTGACTGATGCAAACACTGTGTAAGACATTTTACATTCATTAACCTGTTTAATATTCCTAAGCACTCTATTTTGTAGATAGTATTGTCATCTTTACAGATGAGGAAACAAAGATGCGGAGAGGTTAAAGAGCTTGTCCATGTTTGCTCAGCTAGTGGATGGCAGATCAGGAATATGAACTAAAAGCCTGTGATTCTTCTAGAATACTAAATTGCTCTACTAGAAATTTCATTTTCACTCTACAGGAGCTAGATGTATTAAAAGCCCCTTTTAAAGAATTTCAGGGACTTCCCTTGTGCTCCAGTGGGTAAGACTCTGCGCTCCCAATGCAGGGGGCCCAGGTTTGATCCTTGGTTGGGGAACTAGATCCTGCATGCATGCTGCAACTAAGAAACCCACATGCCGCAACTAAGAAGCCCACATGCTACAACTAAAGATCCTGCATGCCACAACTAAGACCTGGCGCAGCCAAGATAAAAAAATATATATATATATTCAAAGCTCATGGGTTCTTCCTTATTCACAGGATATGTTTTTTAATTGAAGTATAGTTGGTTTACAATATGATATTAGTTTCAGGTGTACAACATAGTCATTCACTATTTTTATAGGTTATACTCCATTTAAAGTTATTACAAAATAATGGCTGTATTTCCCTGTGATATACAATATACCTTTGTTGCTTATCTATTTTATACATAGTAGTTTGTATCTTTTAATCCCCTATCCCGCTTTGCTCCTTCCCCACTTTCCTCTCCCTTCTGGTAACCACTCGTTTGTTCTGTGTATCTGGCAATCTGTTTCTGTTTTGTTACATACATTTGTTTGTTTTATCTTTTTTAGATTCCACATATAAGTGATAAAAGAGAGTATTTGTCTTTCTCTGACTTATTTCATGAAGCCATCTAAGTTCATCCACATTCTTGCAAATAGCAGAATTTCATTCTTTTCTATGGCTGAGTAATATTCCACTATATATATATACCACATCTTCCTTGTCCATTCATCTGTTGATGGGTACTTGGGTCGTTTCCATATCCTGGCTATTGCAAATAATACTGCTATGAACATTGGGATGCATGTATCTTTCCCAATTAGTGTGTTCCTCTTTTTCAAATATATACCAAGCAGTGGGATTACTGGATCATGAGGTAATTCTATTTTTAGTTTTTTGAGGAACCTCCATATTGTTTTCCACAGTGGCTGCACCAATTTACACTCCCACTGACAGTGTACAAGGGTTCCCTTTTCACCGCATCCTTGCCAGCAATTGTTATTTGGGGGCTTTTTCATTACAGTCATTCTGACATGTGTTACGTGATATCTCATTGTGGTTATGATTTGCATTTCTCTGATGATTAGTGACGTTGAGCATCTTTTCACGTGCTTATTAACTATTTGCATAGCTTCTTTGGGAAAATGTGTATTCATGTCTTCTGCCCATTTTTTAATTGGGCTGTGTTTTGATATTGAGTTGTACATTGTTGCTTTATAATGGTGAGGGAATTTCTGAAAGAGGGAAGCACATGTAAAATAATCAAGGCAGGAAATATGAAAGATATGATCAGGTCACAGTGTGTAATTCAGGTTAATCAGTACACAGAATACGTGAGCAGAGGGCTTTTCCTTGCAGATGACTGAAATGTTCATAGTGAGAAGACAGTGAGAAACCATCAGAGTGGCAGTGAGAAGGGGAAGCAGAAGAGTAAACAACCATTGTTTAGTGGAAGGCAGAAGGATGGTACAGGTCAAGCTGTCCCTTTTTTTCTGGCTACTTTTGACTTTTTTATCATTGCAATTTCACTATGACGTATCCAGAAATACATTTCTTTTCTTATTCCTTTTTTAGATTTGGCTTTAGATTCACTGGTATTCTTGAATCTGTGGTTTGATGTTTTTCATGGCATACAGAAATATTTTAAGCCATTAGCTTTTCAAGTACTGCCCTTACCCCGTTCCCTCCCTCCCCTGAACTCTAAGTAACCTTCCATTAGACACCTCCTTCTGTGTTCCCTCTCTCTTAAGAATCTTTGATGTTTTCTATCATTTTGTCTCTCTCTGCTGCATTCTGGATAATTTATTCTTACCATCTATTAATTCTCTCTTCAGCTGCATCTAACGTTTTCTTAAACTCATCTACTCAATTTGGAATTTCAGGTGTAGGTTCTATTTTTAGCTTTTATTTAATTAAAAAGTCTGCAGTAGTACTAGTTATAATTTCTTCTCTCTAGATACTCTCAAGCTTGTATTTTTTAGATTAAATATACTAAGTTTAGTCATTTTATAATCTGTAGTTGACAATTTTACTACCTGAAGTTATGGGGCCTCAGTCTCCACAGCTACTGTTTCTGCTAGTTTCTACCCTTGGGTGGTTTATTGTTTGGGGTGTTTTCTTATCTGGGACTGCGGCTTGGTTATTGGCTTTGAAAATTTATTTTCAGGGATTTCTTAGGACTTAGAATGAGGAAACATTCCTCCAGAGAGAATTTTTGCCTCTTTCAGTCTGGAACCTGGAGACTGAAAATGGGTAAAGATTTTAAATTGAATACAAGGTTTGAGGGGTTTTGCAGTCATATTTATAATGTAAAGTTGGACTGAAATTTCACTAAAGAACCAGAATATAATGTCCTACCTGTCAGAGATGTGCCATCTTCCTGTTTACATCAAACCTGAATCATTCATCCAAGGCAATGATCACTCTAGCCCCAGAAGGGTAGGTTGAGGAGAATGGTTTACTCTGGTTTGCCTTCACCTAGATTCATGTGCAAGTACTGCATATTAGACTACCCACCTTAGGCTAGTTTTGAGTTTCCACTTTATCACTCCCAAAGGTATCAAACACAAGCTCTTTTTCTTCAACTCAGCTATTTCTTCTGGATGGGCAAATGCCATCAATGTAAAATGAGCTTACAGGCTTTTCTTACTATTCTGAGATCCTATAATTTCCTGGACTTTGACATGGTAATTCTCCATTATCTTTTAGCTTTATAGTGGATTTAAGGAGAATTTTAATATATATTTTGTCCAGTGTTATGATTAGTTTTTTGGGCAATGTGGGCAATGTGGTTTGGAGAATCTAGCTCATTATTCCTAGTAGATAATGGAAGGACAATGGAGCTACAAATAATTCAATGATTGTTCAGAGAAGATTTTTTTGCATCCTATTCAAAAGACTCATTATTTGAGAAAAAGGCAATAATAAGAGTGACCACAGAAAGCATTTTTACTAGTATTAGCTCTGTTTTATGAATGAGGCCCTTTAGGCGCAGAAGTTAAGCTAACTTCCTGAGATCACCCAGCTAGTGAACAGTAAAGCCAGGATAAAAACCCAGGCAGACTATCTACTGAGCCCACATTCTTAACCATGACAAAAACATGATACTTTTTGGCTCCATCCAGGCAGCGATATGGAAATCGCTTTATTTCACAGAATGTCTTGATACATCACTCTATTACCTGGCCCTAACTTACTTGGTTTTACCTTTAAATATTCCCTTGACCAACTTTGTGTTTTTACTATTCTTCTCCTTTCAGTGCCATGATTGGCTGAATTGGTGTATGCCTTAGTTTCTTCTACTTAGACTCCTTTTATACCTCACTCAATTTCACCTATCCAAATATTTTCATTCTTCAAGTACCAGTATAAATACCACCTCTCTAAGCCTTCCAGTGTATAAAACACCAGACACTTGGCTAATTTCATCCATCGTGTCAGTGTTATTTTAAAGTGAAGACACTGAGTCTCTGATGAGTTAAACAAGTTTGTTATCCCCAAACTGGTATACAGTCAGGCAGGATTTGATTCCTTATTTCTTTGCCCCCAAAGCCTGTGTTCCTAACCATTATCCTATATGTATCTCCTGTCTCTGAGTATAAATGCCCTTGTATGAACTTTCTGAGGTTCTTTTCACTTTATACCTTGTAGGAGCATTCTTTCAGGACATGTCTTATCTTTTCCACTGTACAATAAACACCTTGGGAGCCAGGACTATATCTCATACAGTAAGACTAGTATGATGTTTGTACATAATAAGTGCACAACCTGTCTTTTGATGGCTGGATAGTCTGTTAAATATAAGGAGGAATATTTCCCCACTGACTTAAATTTGGCTTATTTTTTGAGAGTTTTCACCGATGTTTAATATCTCCTGTGCTTAACTACTTTATTAATATTTTACTCTTGGTGAAATGTTCCATATTAGCTTGATGTCAATGGATTTCTGAAAGGACCTTCATTGGTGTTTTAATTGCTGATTGTGAGATAAGCCCTGATTAGCAAATAATGTTCTAAAAATTACAAAGACACTGTCATTGGTTATCGGGCACTTGGAAGGAGCCCATGAAACTTATACAAAGATTGCTGGTGTTTAATGAATAGTGGGAAAACAATTTTAGGTCTTCCTTTCAGGTATCAATTGGTTATCAATTTGAAGTCTTTAAAAAAATGTTTGGTAACTGGCCAGATGCTGCAAGAAGCCACACAGCTTACAAGCAAATTGGGAATGAATGCAGGTAAGGACACAGACTAGGAGAAGTGCAGAAAAGAAGACCAGGATCTCTTGCTTCACTTGTTACATTCTATACATCCTCATGTTAATCCTGCTGGGACTGCTCATCATAAACAGGTGAAACTAATTACCCAATAGGGAGCCATAGAGCACTGGTCTCTAAATGTATTTATAAAATCTTATGAGGTGTCCTTTGAAACAGGAACTTGGTCTCATTAACACATGAGAGTGAGATGCCTATTAAATTGGAAACATAGCCATTTGGAGAGACATTTAGTTTAACACACTACTTCTTATCTTGGATGCAAAGGTAACCACCACCCTTAATTTTTAAAACCTCCAGTGAGACTCTGGAGGATTAAAGGGTTCGTACGCTCGCCACGGCTGCACTGAAGAGTCAAAGGCTCCCAGTGATGTGCCCCAAACAACTGGGCTGCACTGCTGACCCTTGTGCAGATTGAGAGGTTTGGGGGTTTCTTCTCCATTCTGAGCCTTAGGTTCCTCATCTTTAAAAAGAAGAATTTGGGCCCAATAATCTCTAAGGTTCATTCCAGTTCTAAAATTTGTGACAACATGGTACATGGCACATTTTAATCAACAGGCAGTTCTTTTGCTGCTCTTCTATGATAAACTCTTGTCATAATAAACTTCAGAGCCCTTTGTGACTAAGTAAATGACCTTCAGGCAGAGCTGAAAATGTCGAAAGACAAATGTATAGATGCAAACTCTTATATGACCAGGCAAACTTTTGAGGACTGTGATGGAATTAAGAGTGATAGGCTTAGAGGTGCAAATGATGGTGACAATGAAGATGACTAACATTTGGTGAATTTTTACCATACTCCAGGCTTGGCTCTTAGCATTTTGGAGATAGTATTTTTATTGATTTCCCAGACAGTCCTAAGAGGCTAGCACTATAACCACCCTCATAATACAGGTGAGGGAACTGAAGCACAGAGAAGTTAGATAATTATCTTAAAATCACACAGCTGCAGAGTGGCAGAGTCTGGATTTGAATCCAGGGAGTCTAGCTTCAAACAGTGCTCTCTTCATCAGGCCAATTTTCTGCCTCTTTAAAGGTAAGTGTTGTTTGAAACAATGTGAGACTTTTGATGGTATTACGAGGATATTATGATTGCGCCAATGTTTTCTTAGGTCAGTCTCCCAAGGCAATAGAAATAAAAACAAAAATAAACAAATGGGACCTAATCAAACCTACAGGCTTTTGCACAGCAAAGGAAACCATAAACACACACACACACACACACACACACACACCAAAAAAACAAAAAAAAAACAAAAAAACGAAAAGACAACCTATGGAATGGGAGAAAATATTTGCAAATGATGTGACAGACAAGGGCTTAAACTCTGAAATATACAAACAGCTCATACAATTCAACAACAACAAAAAAACAAATAACCCAATCGAAAAATGGGCAGAAGACCTTAATAGACATTTCTCCAAAAAAGACATACAGATGGCCAGTACGCACATGAAAAGATGCTCAACATCACTAATTATCAGAGGAATGCAAATCAAAACTGCAATAAGGTACCACCCCACACCAGTCAGAATGGTCATCATTAAAGTCTACAAATAACAAATGCTGCAGAGGGTGTGGAGAAAAGGGAACCCTTCTACACTGTTGGTGGGAATGTAAGTTGGTACAGTCACATGGAAAACAGTACAGAAGTTCCTCAGAAAATGAAGAATAGGATTACCATATGATACAGCAATCTGACTACTGGGAATATACCTGGACAAGACTATACTTCAGAAAGATACACGCACCCCTATGTTCATAGCAGCACTATTTACAATAGACCAGACATGGAAACAAACTAAATGTCCACTGACAGATGAATGGATAAAGACGATGTGGTACATATATACAGTGGAATACTACTCAGCCATAAAAAAAATAATAATGCCGTTTGCAGCAACACGGTTACAACTAGAGATTGTCATACTAAGTGAAGTAAGTCAGAAAGAGAAACGCAAATACCATATGATATCACTTATATATGGAATCTAAAATATGGCACAAATGAACCTATCTACAAAACAGAAACAAACGCATAGACATAGAGAACAGACCTGTGGTTGCCAAAGGGGAGTCGGGGAAGGAGAGGAGTGGACTGGGAGTTTGGGGTTGGTAGATGCAAACTATTATATTTACTATTACATGGATAAACAATAAGGTCCTACTGTATGGCACAGGGAACTATACTCAATATCCTGTGATAAACCATAATGGAAAAGAATATAAAAAAAGAATGTCTCTATGTGTATAACTGAGTCACTTTGCTGTACAGCAGAGATTGCCACAAGACTGTAAATCAACTATACTTCGATAAAAAAAATTTTCTTTAATTGAAAAAAAAAGAGGATATTATGGAACATAGCTATGACACCTACAGAGTCCCCAAGGGAGAGAGACACACAGGGACATCAGTAAACATAAAGCAAATACCCCTTTTCTGTTTAGTGAACTTGTAAACCTAACCATGAGGCCAGGAAGCTCTGATGAATGCGGCTGGAACACACATTAAGATGGAGCCTTAAGAACCTTCCATTACTCCCAAACTGTACCCTGCATTCCTTACCACCTCAGATCCACAATCTCAGTGCATGAAAGGAACTGCTGAAGACAAAAGAGAAGAATTTCCCGGAAACTGGCTGGGTCATTTCCAGGAGAGCAGACACTAATTCCAATCACTCCTCTTGCTGTAAGAATAGACCACAGTGTAAAGGGAGAGGCACATCTCGACACATAGCTTTGGAATTAAGTGATTCTACTGTCAGCAAAAGGTTTCCAATAAATATCCTAGAACTTGGCCGATCAGATTCATGTATTTTCCTGGGGATAGGGTGCAGGATGGAAGAATAGGTGGGAAGAAACGCAAAGAATTTCCCTTTCTTCCCAGAGCCCTGTAATTTCTATTGCCTTAGGAAAATTTAGAAAGTCTTATTTGTAGAGACAGATTTTGAAGGGAGCCCAGGACTTGTGCAGGCTGAGAAGAGAGATCGGTATTCCAGACCGAAAAGGCAACGTGCAAAGACAGAGCAACTGTATGGCAAACGAGAAGACTAGAGTGTACGTATAGGGTAGCAGGACAAGATAAGACAGAAGAAAAAAGAATGGAGCCTCAGCAGAAAGAAGTGGTTGAGGAAATGACTACATAAGATTTCTGTCTACAAATCCAATCGGAAGCTTGTTAAAAAGGTGAGCCTGAGATTTGGAGAACAACGGCATTGCCAGAATTTCCCTATTTCATTCTATTTGACCAGCTATTGTAAAGAGTTATCAGAGAATCAACCTCACCGCTTCGAGGCAGCCCTTTGGCTGGTTCTAAATGCTGTGCTCTGGTCCTCCTGCGGTTACGTCCTCTTTCACTTTGCTCTTTGCAGTGGTGAGAGGACATTCCCAAGAGGTCAAGCCCACCTCCCTCCTTTGCCTTCCCTGACATAAACTGCTTTATTAAAAAGCTATTCCCTGAGTGGTTGCCTCCTTTCCACACGTCCGAGTAAGCAATTTTTGCCTCGGGGTGGTTCAGCAAGCAGCCCCCAAAGCACCAAGCATTTATCATCTCCTTCCTCAGCAAGTAAGAGCCAGGAAAAACCCAAAGACTTGTTATTCTCCACTTGAAGGAGCAGCAGGGACAGCCCAGTGTTTCCACAGGAGGGAGTAATTAAACAGAATGAGTGGCAAGATGACATTTCCAAAGTCAGATGGAAGACTTGGAGAGCCTCCACTCTCAGTCTGTAAGTAGACAGCAATTTAGGGAGGGGCTGGGATTCCTAACTAAGGAAAAACACTTAGATAGTGTGGGCAAGGCACAGGGATAGGAGCTAGGAACAGTGCTACTTTCCCTGACTAATCATTCCTTACTGCAGCCCCTAGATGATCCATATACACCAGTGTTGGCAACGGGCAGAGTACCGGTGAGAGTCGTATCTTTCGGTCCTTTCAATCTGAGAGTTAAAGTGGTCAGTAAATGTGTGACGTTACAGCCAGGTATCATAGAAGGAGCCCGGGACTCAGAGATGGGTCTCTTGGGCTAGAATTCAGAACACACTACTTAGTGGAAGTTCAGGGTTCTTAAACTGACAACTTTTGGGTCAAATACAGCTTGAAGGCATAGGGTGCTTAGATCACACAAAATTTTTTTTTTTTAAAGTTCTCATTGGGTGCTAACATTTAAAGACTGGGAAATTTCACACCCTAATCTAGTTTTTGGCAGAAGTTGTGTGGATCTTACCATCTTCCAAGTCCTCTTTGTATGGTCCTGATTACTCCCTGCTGTTTTCCAACAATAAATCAGAGTTATCTGCATTTATCACGCTTGCAAGGGACTTTTTATCCTACATATTTGAGAAGTGTCCTCTATCCCTTTATTTTCAATACAGTGTTGGAAAATGAAAGACCAAAAGAGCTGCATTTTTTTATGCCTGACTCATTTACGTGATCTTCCTGGCCCCTATATGGGCACTAGAGCTTGTGTCCCCCTGTGGTAATAGCTTACATTATTCAACACTCTGTATGTGCCAGGGATTCTTCTAGTCTCTACATATTAACTCATTCAACGAAGTACCTAGCTACTATACAGTACTCCTATTATCTCCACTTTGTAGATGAAGTAACCAAGGCACTTAGATATTAGTTAACTTAACCAAGGTTACACAGCTATTGTGAAACAGGGCTCAAACCCAGATTTTCTGGCTCCAGAATCAAGTCAGAACCTCTCCAATACACTGCTTCTATCATAGCAACCCAATGGGAACAGAAAGAGAAACAACCACAGTGAACACTGGACGTATGTATCCCTGCCGTTAAAAAGCAGTATGGCTCATTCTCATGACAGGACATTAAGGTACCCCACATTATTAAAAAGTTTATGGGGAGCAAGGTGTCCTTAGCACAAACAGGTGTGCAGTAGGGGAAAGATACAAATAATAAAGTACATTTTTCCTGAGCTCCAAAGTTATAGCTCATTTATCTCTTATTATTTAGGCTCAATTTCCCAAGTTTTGTTCAATGAATTTTTACTGTTATCATCAGAGAAAACAAGAAGTTACATTCAACAAAAGCGTTGCTGCTGTAGCTCAGAAGAATAATTCCTCCACGCCTCTCCATCTTGAGTGTGCTGGAGACTAACTGGCAAATGGGATGAAGGTACCTATCCACAAGCCATTACAAAAGTTGGCCAGATCCCAGGATTCTATTTTTCTTTTCCCTTTCATTAGCAAATGGTTTGGAGGAGGATGAACTACAGGTATGACCTGTATCAGTAACATAGAAGGCCAAGACTTGGAATTATGGCAATGACTGCCTGAAAAAAATCCATGTATCTCTGGTTGTATAATTACCTCTGGCCTCTTTCTCCAGCACAAACAGTTGTGACCACTCAGTCTACGATTGACTAAAAGAACGCCTTTCTTTGGGTATTTGGGACCCAGGATCTATTTACAGATCTCCTTCCTGGGAAATGGTCTCTCTATCCAGAAAATAGCCTTGTATGTCCCATTCTCATAAGTTTCTTAAGCAACCCAGAAATAACCACACTGCTTGTTGCAATTCTATTCCTTTTGCTCCAACCCTCTCCCCCCAACCAAACTATATGTTCCAAGCCTAACTCCTACTGCCAAGCCTGACATCTATTTAGTATACAGTAAACATATGAAGGACAAAAAGAGGAAAATGTTGCTTGTGCTTTGCAAGAAAAAACCTTCCTTACATGTCTTTGTTTGTAACGAGGGTGACCATGTAATTTTGGAGAGGTAATTAGAAAAGAGGTTAGAAATTTCTGGGTTCTAATAAAGCTGCAATCTTAGACAATGTTTAATTATTGAAAGTGTTTTGGAATTGGCATTTCTTTTTACTGCAAATAAAATCATGTTACCTGAGGGGAAGTAATAAAAGAACATATAAACCAGAATGGTCACATGTGGGCACACCTGATCCTGAATTGGGGCAAATTAAAAAATATCATCTCTCTAATATTAAAAGCAATTCTAAAGAAAAGGAGAAAGAAAAAAAATGACTTAGAAGAAATCTGGATATATTTAGATTGGTAAAAATCTGGATATATTTAGAAGAATACAAAACACAGAGGGAAGAAGACCACACCTCCCACCTTTGGACACCAGCAACATTTGACTTGAAACTTCCGCCATGAAGCCTTCCCAGACCACACGTGTAGATTTTTGTCTGTTTTCCACACTCTCACAGAGCTTCTGTAACTCTGCTATAGTACTTCTGCTGTGCGCACTTATCTCCACCATAAGCTTGTAAGCTCTAGGATTCTACTGTAAAATGTCTATTTCCAAAACTGACATATGCCACACACTGAGAGATTAAAGAAAGATTGAAGATCTGAGCTTGTGCTCTTGAAAACTGCTGGGTTGAAGGAAACAGCAAAATTATCTATGTAGTCCAGATGTCCAAGCTGCTCTTAAATGCTTGCTTGGCAGGGTCGTGGACGAAGGGAATCACGAACAGAAAGAGGGTTGTTTTGGAGGACGCTGGTCTTCTGTGTACCTTCTCTGACAGTGACACCGTGCTCTGCTATGAGGATGCTTGTCTGCAGTAGGCTGCTGACTACCATCCCAAACTTGCAAACGTTACTTTCTTGCTCATGTATCTGGTTCCAGGAACCTGGCTTCATTCTGCTTCTCTAATGTTCTAAGGCTGTTTATATCTCAGCATGTTTCAACTTGGAGTTCCGTTTGCCTGGTAAGCACCTTCCCGGATCTTGCCACCTTAGGCTTCAATACTTACTCACGTTACAGCTGCAAAATATCACTTTCTCCAACAGGATACAACTTACCACCCTACAAAAGTAGCACTCCCTCTAGCATACCCTGCTTTTTACATCACTGTTTTTATCTTTATAGCATTTGTCACTACCAGGTATTTTTTCGGTTGTTTTACTCGTTTATTTTGTTTCCCCACTTTGTTTTTTTACTCGTTATTTTCTGTGTCTCCCACTGAAAGCTTCAAGAGAGTCTGCCTGTTCTGTTTCTGTCCCGTGTCCCCACTAATGCCTGGAACACAGAAGGTACTGAGTGAATATCTATGGAGCAATGAGTGCAAAGGAGAAACATTCTTATTAAGCATCTACCATGTGACTGGCATTGTACTGAGTGCTTTCAAATACATTGTCTCATTTGATTCTCAGGTTGGAAGGAGGCAGTACTAATTTCCAATTTGCAAGTGAGGAAAAAGCCTCAGAGGGGTGAAGTAATCTGCCTAAGGTTACACAGCAAGTGCTCAATAAATATTTATGGAAGGAAGAAAGGTAGGCCGGCAAGCAGGCAGCTAGAGGGGGGCAGCTCCACCCAGGCAATGTAGCTCCAAAGTCATGTGTGCTTCATTTCATCATACAGCTTTTTTGTTGTTGTTTTTTTTTGGTACACGGGCCTCTCACTGTTGTGCCCTCTCCCGTTGCGGAGCACAGGCTCCGGACGCACAGGCTCAGCGGCCATGGCTCAGGGGCCCAGCCGCTCCGCGGCACGTGGGATCCTCCCGGACCGGGGCACGAACCCCTGTCCCCTGCATCGGCAGGCGGACTCTCAACCACTGCGCCACCAGGGAAGCCCCTCATCATACAGTTTTCATGTGCGTCAACCTCTTTTTTGACAAGGTGAGCAGTATATTTTGTGACTCCCAGGTCTGACCTTTTGAAAGTTATCTTGCCTACAGTTGGAATCAATACTTTTGGTGTCAAGCTGTCATTTTCACCACCGATCTGACACACTATTCCCATGTAACTCTGCCTCCTCTGATCCAGGCTGAAGACTGTCATCCTCCATTTGGAAGAGAACAGAATTCCAAGTGAAGATTGTTACCATTAATTCCTTACCACAGTTGGGAGAGGACTCATGCCTTCAGTGATCATTTTTAAAAATGCAAAAAGCAGCTCCCTCCCTTTGGGCAATCTGACATTTGCAGTCTCCTTTTCATCATCTTTTCACTCAGACGCTGTTCTCCTGTTGTGTTCTGGGTGGAATTTTAAATGGCTTCACATGGTCTACAAGGTCCAGCCTGATCTGGTTGCTGTCTACTTCTTCATCTCCACTTCTTACCCCTCCACCTTCTCACGTCACGTCTCAGCGATTCACTTCTGATTTGTTTTCAGAGAGCACTCCTAGCACCTCTAACATGTTTCTGTTTGGGCTTTCTGTCAAAATACCCTTCAGCTACTTTTTCATCTACCCTAATTCCTCTATATTTTTAAGATTTTTTTTTCTAAATGTGGCTTTCTCTATAAAGCTTTCCCCGTTCATCCACATTTTCTTGGCCAACTTTGATATCTCTTTATTGATATTGACAGTGTACCTTGTAATATCTCCATAATAATGATGCTGCATTTCATGAATTGTATTTGGTTTTTCTTTCTACTAGATTACCAGCATATTAAGGCCCAATGTCTGTCTCATGATGGAAGTAGTAGCAGAAAGAGTTCACATTTATGCAGTGCTTACAGGGTGTTAGGCATTGTATCAGACACTTTACATGTATTAATTTTTTTAAATTCAAGCAGTAATAGCATTACTGTAGATTGAGCATATCATTTGCTCTATTGAGTATATTATTTTGAAGGTATCACTCAGACATAACTTTGAGTTCTCATAAAACTGTGTAATATGTATCATTATTCCCATTCCACAGATGAAAAACTAAAGTCCAGAGATGTTAAACCACTCACTCAAGGCAAAGAACTAGCAAATAACAGAGCCATGATTCAAACCCAAAAGGAACACTCATTCTGTATTAGGTTATGTACCTGTGGAAATATCTATGCTTCATTTCTATCAATATCTGTTGAATGAACGAATTTATTTGTTTACTGAGTGTGGTATTTGATGCCAACCATCAGCCAGTGTTATCACCTATTCAATCTCATCTATCCAAAGACTCTCTGAGCAAGCCAAAATAACTGTTTTATACTCCCCAGACTCATTCTGTTCACTCCTGACACATGTCTCCTTTGGCTCAATCTGAAAGGGTGGCATTCTTCCTCCTTGTCTATACAATATCCCCCCAAATCCCAAGCTCATATTTCAGAACCTCAAATAGGACACTATAGCAAACTTCTTCTAACTTTGATATCACTATCTGGTAGTGGATCTTGGTACATCTTTAGCATGCAATCAAGCAACAGATGATATGGGAAGAAATCAGCTGCCTCGAGTTCAGCTCCAGAGTTCAACAACCTTAGTTCAAGTACCAGGCCCTATGACTTTGGGCCGGTACTTAAGCTTCAGTTTCCTTTTCTATAAAATGAAGATAGCATTATTACCTGAGTCGTCGTTGTAGAGTGGCTTCTAAGAATTCAACCAGAGAATTCACTTCCGTCATCAGCATAGCTGCTGCTTCATTCTAAGGGATCAAGAGATACATATTATCTCGTATTATTATCTCATTAGACAAGAGGTCATCAATACTGAAGTGGACTAAATCTTTGCATTTACAAATGGAGAAACAGGCCAAGAAAGGGAAAGCAACTGATTCAGTCACACTACTCAACTAAGAGTCTCGTCTAAGATGGTATGACTTCCAACCTCAAGCAATTGTTTATATAGCTGCTTCATTCTGAGAAATGTGTGCAACTGTAAGGTAGGAACCCTTACTTAGTCTTCGATAATATTCTTCATTGCTCCTAAGCAAGTGCATAGTAAACATTTTCCAAATAATGGGTTCCAAAGTTTCTAGAACAGCACTTTTTAGCTGAGTCTTAACATTCAGCAGGATTTCTCTCTGTCATGGTATTGGCTTCCTTTGAGATTGAGAATAGAGCTAGAGAGTAGCAACAGTATATTCAGAAAGGAGGAGAAAGAAAGGAGGAAATGAGGAAAGAGAGGCCCATTATGAACAATTCTAGAAATAGAATCACGAGGCTTGCAAATTCCAAGCATCTGGGGAAGGAATGAGACTTGTTACAGGAAATGGCTATTTACTGAGAGATGAAGGGACTTTGTTTCCCTAATCCAGGGCTTGCTAAACCTTATGTTTCTCAGTTTCAAAGAAAATGCAAATTGAAGAGAGAACAAAATCATTTCTCTTTCTCAAAGCTTCTCTTATCTAACCCAAGACAAACTTTCCCCAGACTTCTAGACCATTGTGAGCAGTTTCCTCTTTAAAGTCCAAAGACACAGGGTGTGATGAATCCCTCAGAGCTGTATAGTTTAAACATATAACTCTTCTTTTATGGACTACTATTAACAAAGTTAGGAAGGAAATAAAAGTTTATCATCCCCTATCTATGAATCATCTCTGCTTTCCTCCCCCAAAGCAGGATGGCCAAAGCCTTCACCAGAGAGTAACATTCCACCCAACTCAGGTTCCCAGAGCTCAACATTCACAATCTTCTCTCAACATTCTGATTCTCTTAATATGAGAATCATAGCTCTACTGTAAGATGCTGGACAGTGGGGGCTTGTCTTATGAATATGTCTCTCCTAGCGTAGCAAAAAATACATAGTGGGGGCTTCCCTGGTGGCGCAGTGGTTGAGAAACTGCCTGCTAATGCAGGGGACACAGGTTTGAACCCTGGTCTGGGAAGATCCCACATGCCGCGGAGCAACTAGGCCCGTGAGCCACAACTACCGAGCCTGCGCGTCTGGAGCCTGTGCTCCGCAACAAGAGAGGCCACGACAGTGAGAGGCCCGCGCACCACGATGAAGAGTGGCGCCCGCTTGCCGCAACTAGAGAAAGCCCTTGCACAGAAACGAAGACCCAACACAGCCAAACATAAATAAATAAATTAATTAATTAAAGTACCCTTAATTAAAAAAAAACATAGTGGAAACTCAGTTCATATTTGGTAGGCCTGTAGATGGAATTCACTAAGAACAGAAGAAGCTACACAAAATAACTTATGGCCAATATCATAGCTCTCCCATTGGTCCTTTCATTTTAGTAGGCTATTTATTTTTTTCCAAAAGCAGTATTTCTATAGAAGATATGTGGGACAAATGTCTTTCTTCATAACCTCCAATAACACCTGCAGACAGCCACACTCTTCACATTTAGTAAGATCTGGATGTGTGATGTGTAGGTATCTAACTTTTTCTAATAGGCAAAAGTGGGAATGGGTTTTAGACCCATTCTGGTCTTGATAAGCTCAAACTATATTCCTGCTACTCCCAAAGGATATATTAACACAGAAAAAAATAACAATAAACATAAGAATATAAAGCCAAATGTTAGGGATAGAGGTAAGAAGTTAGATAACATAAAGAGAACTTGAGTTCAAAATATCTAGTATAGAACAGGTTATGTCCAGAGCCAACAGATGAAACTCATTTGAGGAGAAATTAGAGTTGAAAACTTTGTGGGGAAAAAGCGAAGATATACATTCTTAAAAGGGCTATGGGGACTTGCCTAGTGGTGCAGTGATTAAGAATCCCTGCACCTGTGGAAGATCCCACAGGCTGCAGGGTAACTAAGCCCGTGTGCCACAACTACTGAGCCCTCGTACCACAACTACTGAAGCCCATGTGCCCTAGAGTCCGTGCTCTGCAACAAGGGAAACCACTGCAATGAGAAGCCTGTGCACCGCAACGAAGCCCCTGCTCACAGCAACTAGAGAAAGCCCGCACAGCAACAAAGCCCCAATGCAGCCAAAAAAAAGGACTATGATAGGATGATAGGCAGTTGAAACCGATATAAAGGAACTTTGCACCATAAATGTGAGGATCTGAATTTGATTTCTACTTCAACACACACTTTCATTCTAGGGTCTAGGGTCATTTGTTTCATTACTCTAAACCATGTATCTCATGTACAAAATGAGAAATCCAACTGCAAAGTGCTGCCAGTGTTCATTTTAACGGGAGGGAGGCCACGTTCCCACTAAAGAAACATCATTACTGGAGAAAATCATCAGGACCCCGTGTGAGGAGCCATTCTCGTTCCTCTGCTCCCACAGAGAGAAGGACCAGGGGGCCAGACGAAGCTCCCTCCTCACAGCTCAGGCCAAGCTTTCATCAATTCTGTACTGCGTTTAGGATTTTGCAACACCCAAAGTTTTGAGGAGACCGGAGATTCACCCTCTTTCTTCAGCCAGCCGACAGATCACACAGTGGCCGTGGCTCTGTGGTGACGTGAGCAGTTGTTCAAAGTCAGAACTATTTCAATTTATCTCTTCCTTTTCAATATAAGCTTCTTTCCAAAGGGGCTATAAACTCTTCTGGTTGAAGCCGTTCCTTTCATCAATGCTCCCTCAGATGAAAGACAAGGCAAACATCAGCCAATATAACGATGGTATTTGGGGGCTTTGCTTTCTTTCTTGTTGCAAAAGAATGATGAAATTCTGACCTGAAGACCATCCATCTGATAGGACACTCCAGGCAGGCCTCTTATGGTCTTAATGTTCATATTGTAAAAAAAAGTCTAAAGCAGCACCATTCAATAGAAATATTGATATTATCATACTAAATAAAGTCAGACAAAGACAAATATCATATGATATCACTTATATGCACAATCTTTAAAAAATGATACAAATGAACTTATTACCAAATGGAAACAGACTCACAGACTTAAAGAAAGAACTTATGGCTACCAGAGGGGAAGCTGGCAGGGAGGGATAGGCTGGGAATTTGATATTGACATGTATACATTGCTATATTTAAAACAGATAAATAACAAGGACCTACTGTACAGCACAGGGAACTCTGCTAAATATTCTGTAATAACCTAACTGGGAAAAGAATTTGAAAAAGAATAGATACATGTACATGTATAATTGAATCACTTTGCTGTACACCTGAAACTAACACAACATTGTTAATCAACTAGGCTCCAAAATAAAATTTTTTTTAATTTAAAAATAAAATCAAAAAAGAGATAACAAATATGAATCACACATGTGAGCCACATTATTTAAAATTTTCTAGTAGCTACATTAAATAAAGTTAGAGATGGGTGAAATGAATTAGCCTATTATATTTAGTCCAACATATCTACAATATTATCAGTTCAAAATGCAATCAATATAGAATAATTTGTAGGATTTTTTTCCTAAGCCTACAAAATCAATGTGTATTTCATACTTACAGCATATGTCAATTTAGACTAGCCATTAATCAAATTCTCACTAGATCCACGTAACTATTGGCTGACTTACTGGACAGTGTAGCTCTAGACCTTGGCTGAATTTGTATGTTTAACATATATTTCATTAGTAGGGTATACAGAGGCTTTTTCTCCAGCAGGAATGAAAAATTAACACAGAGTAGGCTATCAATAAATGTTTGCTGTTTTGGAGATGAAAAAGCATATTAATAATTTTTTTTTTTTTTTGTGGTAAGCGGGACTCTCACTGTTGTGGCCTCTCCCATTGCGGAGCACAGACTCTGGACACGCAGGCCCAGCCGCCATGGCTCACGGGCCCAGCCACTCTGCGGCATGCGGGATCCTCCCAGACCGGGGCACGAACCAGTGTCCCCTGCATCGGCAGGCAGACTCTCATCCACTGCGCCACCAGGGAAGCCCTAATTTATTTTTTTAATGTCAGGATTCCTCATTTTTTTTGTGGGGGTGCAAGGCTGGAAGGTCACTGTTCTACAAAGAATTAAAGATGATAGAGCCATAATAAAGATGGCAGTTATAAATGGAAATAACATCTTAAGCCATTACATTCCTACAGGGAAGGTAAGACAAATGTTTTCAAGGTATTTAAACATCAATAAAATCAGTAAATATCTAAATCCCCAAATGAGAGAAACAACCAGTACATTTTATAGAAACTGAAGGGACAAAATTCTACCTCTCAGATAGTTAAATATTGTAAAGGTTGCTAATGTTCATGGCTGAGGGAAGGGGGAAGGGGCCACACTTCCATTTGCTACTGCAATTAAATGTGAGAGCACTCATGAGGAAAATTTGTCAAATATCTTTAAAACTTGTATCTTTCAGCACAATCATTTAAATTCCGTATCTTAAGGAAACTACTGGATGAGGACATATAAATGAGCACAAAGGATGACTACTTCACTAACATATAAGACTTTTGAAAATTTGGAAACAAACGTAAATAGCCACTAAGAAGGCAATAACATATTGTAGCTATATTTGTGTAGATATATACACAGATATAATATTATGTGGCTATTAAAATGCCAATTCAATTTTATGTTTATTGAAATATATATACATATTTATTATTAAATAAGAAACTTCAGGTTTTGGAACAACGTATAGAAGACACCATTTAAAACAAATGTATTGCCGTGGGGATATTTAAATTTCTGTTCTGTATTTCTTTGAAATAACAGTATTTTAATAAGCATACAATCTTTAAATCAGAACACAAAATAAATCTCTACATTTTGAAAATGAAATATACCCTGAAAACTTTTAGAATAACAAAAATATATAAATAAAGGATTATTGTGTGCTGCAATGGTTAGGAAAAGTTTCTTCAAAGAGAAGAGCACTGGGGCCCTGAACCAAGATGGAGGAGTAGAAGGATATGCTCTCACTCCCTCTTGTGAGAACACCAGAATCACAAACTAGCTGCTGGAAAGTCATTGACAGGAAGATAGTGGAACTCACCAAAAAAGATACCCCACATCCAAACACAAAGGAGAAGCCACAATGAGATGGTAGGAGGAGTGCAAGCACAGTAAAATTATATCCCATAACTGCTGGGTGGGTGACTCACAGACTGGAGAACACTTATACAACAGAAGTCCACCCACTGGAGTGAAGGTTCTGAGCCCCACGTCAGGCTTCCAAACCTGGGGGTCCAGCAACGGGAGGAGGAATTCCTAGAGAATCAGACTTTGAAGGCTAGTGGGATTTGATTGCAGGACTTTGACAGGACTGGGGGAAAGAGAGACTCCACTCTTGGAGAGCAGACACAAAGTAGTGTGTGCATCAGGACCCAGGGGAAGGAGCAGTGACCTCATAGGAGACTGAACCAGACCTACCTGCTAGTGTTGGAGGGTCTCCTGCAGAGGTGGGGGGTGGCTGTGGCTCACAGTGAGGACAAGGACACTGGCAGCAGAAGTTCTGGAATGAACTCATTGGTGTGAGCCCTCCCAGAGTCTGCCATTAGCCCTACCAAAGACCCAGGTAGGCCACAGTGTTGGGTCACCTCAGGCCAAACAACCAACAGGGAGGGAACCCAGCCCCACCCATCAGCAGAAAAGTAGATTAAAGTTTTACTGAGCTCTGCTCACCACAGCAACACCCAGCTCTACCCACCACCAGTCCCTCCCATCAGGAAACTTGCACAAGCCTCTTAGATAGCCTCACCCACCAGAGGGCAGACAGCAGAAGCAAGAATAACTACAATCCTGCAGCATGTGGAACAAAAACCATATTCATAGAAAGAGAGACAACATGAAAAGGCAAAGGGATATGTACCAGATGAAGGAACAAGATAAAAACCCAGAAAAACAACTAAATGAAGTGGAGATAGGCAACCATCCGGAAAAAGAATTCAGAATAATGATAGTGAAGATGATCCAGGACCTCAGAAAAAGAATGGAGGCAGAGATCGAGAAGATGCAAGAAATGTTTAACAAAGACCTAGAATAATTAAAGAACAAACAGAGATGAACAATAAAAAAAAAAAAACTAAAATGAAAACTACACTAGAAGGAATCAATAGCAGAATAACTGAGGCAGAAGAACGGATAAGTGATCTGGAAGACAGGATGGTGGAATTCACTGCTGTGGAACAGAATAAAGAAAAAAGAATGAAAAGAAATGAAGACAGCCTAAGAGACCTCTGGGACAACGTTAAATGCAACAACATACACATTATAGGGGTTCCAAAAGGACAAGAGAGAGAGAAAGGACCAGAGAAAATATTTGAAGAAATAATAGTCAAAAACTTCCCTAACATGGGAAAGGAAATAGCCACCCAAGTCCAGGAAGTGCAGTGAAGGAAAGCAGCGAAGGAAAAAACAACAAATAATATACAAGGGAACTCCCATAAGGTTAACAGCTGATTTCTCAGCAAAAACTCTACAACCCAGAATGGAGTGGCATAATATTACTTAAAGTGATGAAAGGGAAGAAACTACAACCAAGATTACTCTACCCAGCAAGGATCTCATTCAGAACCAATGGAGGAATCAAAAGCTTTACAGACAAGCAAAAGCCAAGAGAATTCAGCACCACCAAACCAGCTCTACAACGAATGCTAAAGGAACTTTTCTAAGTGGGAGACACAAGAGAAGAAAAGGACATACAAAAACAAAATCAAAACAATTAAGAAAATGGTCACAGGAACATACATATTAATAATTGCCTTAAATGTGAATGGATTAAATGCTCCAACCAAAAGACACAGCCTCGCTGAATGGATATAAAAACAAGACCCATCTATATGCTATCTACAAGAAACCCACTTCAGACCTAGGGGCACTTACAGACTGAAAGTTAGGGGATGGAAAAAGATATTCCATGCAAACGGAAATCAAAAGAAAGTTGGAGTAGCAATACTCGTATCAGATAAAATAGACTTTAAAATAAAGAATCTTACAAGGGACAAGGAAGGAAACTACATAATGATCAAGGGATCAATCGAAGAAGATGATACAACAATTGTAAATTTATATGCACCCATCATAGGAGCACCTCAATACCTAAGGCAGCTGCTAACAGTTATAAAAGAGGAAATTGAAAGTAACACAATAATAGTGGGGGAATTTAACACCTCACTTACACCAATGGACAGATCATCCAAAATAAAAATAAATAAGGAAACAGAAGCTTTAAATGACACACTAGACTAGATAGATTTAACTGATATTTATAGGACATTCCATTCAAAAACAGCAGATTACACTTTCTTCTCAAGTATGCATGGAAGATTCTACAGGATAGTTCAAATCTTGGGTCACAAATCAAGCCTCAGTAAATTACAGAAAATTGAAATCATATGAAGCATCTTTTCTGACCACAACGCTATGAGATTAGAAATCAGTTACAGGGAAAAAAACGTAAAAAACACAAACACAGGGAGGCTAAACAATACATTACTAGATAACCAAGAGATCACTGAAGAAATCAAAGAGGAAATCAAAAAATACCTAGAGACAAATGACAATGAAAACACGATGATCCAAAACTTTTCAGACGCAGCAAAAGCAGTTCTAAGAGGGAAATTTATAGCTACACAAGCCTACCTGAAGAAACAAGAAAAGTGTCAAATAAACAATCTAACCTTACACCTAAAGGAACTAGAGAAAGAAGAACAAACAAAACCCAAAGTTAGCAGAAGGAAAGAAATCATAAAGATCAGAGCAGAAATAAATGAAATAGAAACAAAGAAAACAAGAGCAAAGATCAATAAAACAAAAAGCTGGTTCTTTGAGAATATAAACAAAATTGATAAACCATTAGCCAGACTCATCAAGAAAAAGAGGGATAGGACTCAAATCAATAAGATCAGGAAAGAAAAAGGACAAGTTACAACAGACACTGCAGAAATACAAAGCATCCTAAGAAACTACTACAAGCAACTTACTATACTACAAAGCTACAGTAATCAAGACAATATGGTACTGGCACAAAAACAGAAATATAAATCAGTGGAACAGGATAGAAAACCCAGAGATAAACCCATGCACCTATGGTCAACTAATCTATGACAAAGGAGGCAAGGATATACAATGGAGAAAAGACAGTCTCTTCAATAAGTGGTACTGGGAAAACTGGACAGCTACATGTGAAAGAATGAAAATTAGAACACTGCCTAACACCATACATAAAAATAAACTCAAAATTGATTAGAGGGGCTTCCCTGGTGGCGCAGAGTTGAGAGTCTGCCTGCCGATGCTTTTTTTTATATATATATATTAGAGACATAAATGTAAGACTGGACACTATAAAACTCTTAGAGGAAAACACAGGAAGAACATAGTTTGACATAAATAGCAGCAAGATCTTTTTTGATCCAACTCTTAGAGTAATGGAAATAAAAACAAAAATAAACAATGGGACCTAATGTAACTTCAAAACTTTTGCACAGCAAAGGAAACCATAAAGAAGATGAAAAGAAAACCCTCAGAATTGGAGAAAATATTTGCAAATGAATATACAGAGAAAGGATTAATCTTCGAAATAAATAAATAGCACATGCAGCTCAATATTAAAAAAAGAAACAACCCAATCCAAAAATGGGCAGATCTAAATAGACATTTCTCCAAAGATGACATACAGATGGGCAAGAAGTTCATGAAAAGCTGCTCAACATCACTAATTATTAGAGAAATGCAAATCAAAACTACAATGAGGTATCACCTCACACCAGTTAGAATGGGCATCATCAGAAAATTGACAAACAATAAATGCTGGAGAGGGTGTGGAGAAAAGGGAACCCTCTTGCACTGTTGGTGGGAACATAAATTGATACAACCACTATGGAGAACAGTATGGAGGTTCCTTAAAAAATGAAAACTGAAGTACCATATGATCCAGAAATCCCACTACTGGGCATATACCCAGAGGAAACCATAATTCAAAAAGACACATACACTCCAATGTTTATTGCAGCACTATTCACAATAGCCAGGTCACGGAAGCAACCTAAATGCCCATCGACAGACGAATGGATAAAGAAGATGTGGTACATATATACAATGGAATATTATTCAGTAGGAACGATATTGGGTCATTTGTTGAGACATGGGTGGATCTAAAAACTGTCATACAGAGTGAAGTAAGTCAGAAAGAGAAAAACAAATATCGTGTATTAACGCATATATGTGGAACCTGGAAAAATGATACAGATGAACCGGTTTGCAGGGCAGAAGTTGAGACACAGATGTAGAGAACAAACATATGGACACCAAGGGAGGAAAGTGGCGGGGGGGTGGGGATGGTGGTGGGATGAATTGGGCGATTGGGTTTGACATGTATACACTGATGGTGTATAAAACTGATGACTAATAAGAACCTGCTGTATAAAAAAATAAATAAAATAAAATTCATTTTTTTTAAAAAAGAGAAGAGCATTGGCACAAGAAGAGAAAATAAATGAATATTCTTCTTCAATAGTACTGCATTTTCCGATGACTCATTTATCTCTGAAGTAATTTAGTTGCAAGCCCTTGATCTTCTTTAACTTGAAATGTAGGAGAAAAAAAAAAAACACATCAAAATATGACTGTAAGATGAGTCCCTATTTGGAAAATTTAAAGATTACAACCTTCACTTGGACGTGCATTCAAGTTTACCTGGGGAGCGGGGGAATGGAAGTGTTGAACTATGAAATAAATAATAGCAAAGCAATTAAAACATATGTTCAGCACAGAGAAAGGTCAACTGAGGATGTGTCCTACACAGGGAAAAACACAGGCAGGGTCATTTGATGAGGAAAAACAGAACACAGGGTTTCTCTTAGCTCTCTGAGAAAGATCCAGTCTTACTCTATCTCCCTCTGCAGCTCGCACTGTGCCCCATCTACCTCTCCCTCTCCCTCTCATTTCCCAGAGCCACGGTCAAGTCCATCTCATCCTTCCCCACCTGGACTACCCGATAGCCTCACACCAGCTCTCAAGCCTCTCCCACTCAGTCCCCCCTGAGCGCTGTCCTTTCTAGATTCCTGTCAAGTTCTCCCTGGTACGTTCTAGACAGCCCAGAGGCTACAAACATGCTGTCAGCAGATTATGCCCTGAAATGTTTGGAGTTTTGTCATTGCTGTTATTTTGCTTCACATAGTGGTTAAAAAAGGTTTAGCTGGCCAGCCTTAGTATGTAGCATATTTCACATTAAGGCCTAGATCTGTCCCTCATCCTGAAAAATTACATGATGAGCAACACTGAGCTCCCATCCATGGGACACAAAATGTCCTTGAACTGAAAACCAACTGCCCCTTATCAGTAGCAGCAGTGTCCTTGGTGACTTGTTTTCCTTCTTGCCTGCTTCCTCTTGCTCTCTCCTCTCCTTCTTTCCCTCCCTCTGCTCTCTCCCTCTCAGTTTGCTTCACTTATATTCCCTACTTCGTCACTGCAGGTACAGAATCTACAAGCCTCCCATGGTGTAACTTGGAGTCCTTCCCAATATAACCTAACCTACTTTCCCAGACTTATTCATTTGATACCTTCATTTACTAGTCTATTCTCTGTGTACTTCCATACCTCACATGCTGCCTTCATATCTTGAAGAAAACCCTTACGTTTCATGCATAATGTTTCTACTGTGTCTCTGAGTTTTTCTGACCACTTGCAAAAGTCAACTCTTCTTCCTCTAGGTTTCGTCAGAAATTAGCATCCAGATCTTTCATCTGATAACTATGAATTACCCTCTGCGTGTGTTCTGACACTCAGTAATGCTTTGCCCAATAATGTTGTGTTCCTTAGAGAACAGAGGATGATGCTTGACAAATGTCTGTGGATTGATCCGTATACAAATTAGGCAATGTGTGTCTGCTTTTCTCATCTGGTCTTTTTTCAGCCACATGTCATCCATGAAGCAGAAAACAATCAAATCTAGAAAGCATGATCTTGGGGATGGATAGGTTAATTGGAAAGTTGCCATAAAGTCACTCAAGTCACATCCAGTGAGCAGCTTCTTAGTAATGCAGGAGGGATTGCTTTGATAATTATCAAGGCACTTTTCGAATGAATGAGTGCTATGATTACGAAAGAGCTTTTGCTTGTTTCACTTTTCCATTGAATCTACAAAAAAGACCTTAGCTCCAGGGTCAATTTGTAAAGTTACGTTTTCTCTAGCTCCCTTGCTTACGGCAAAGCATTTCTTATGATTTGTACTTTGAACAGAGACAGGCTCTTTTCCTGAGAAGAAGATATCAATTTTATCTCGTGCACATCGGCTGTAAGTGAAGCCTTTAGTAGTTCTGCTTCGTATCTCAGCGATCACACATTATTTGTTGGCTTTCACTGAACTATTTTTCTCTGCTTGCTCACCCCACAACTAGGGTTTAAACATCTCTTATCTTGACCATTCATTGAAGAGGTCCTCGTTAGTCTTTAAGTCCAAGGAAAGAAACTTAGGTTAAGATATAGGAGCAGAGAGAGGATAAATGATTATCCCTGGTCATAGTTAGCAAAAGGCAGCTCTAGGGCTAAAATTCAGCCCTACCCTTATTTAGTACTATTTCTATTGTCTTCCCTTCACACCCTGTAGGTTATTAAGCCCCTCATGCCAACTTTAATCAGGAATTTTCTGAAATATTGGATGTCTGCATCAAATCCAGGACGGCCTTAGTTCAGCAATCAGCAAACTAGAGTATGTAGGCCAAATATGGCCTGCCACCTGCTTCTGTAAATAAAGTTTTATAAACAAAAGTCATGCTCATTTGTTTGTATATTGTCTACAGCTGCTTTGCACAGGAAAGTATTTGAATAACTACAACAGGGAGCATATGGCTGCACAGACTAAAATATTTACTATATAACTCTTTACAAAAAAAAAAAAAAAATGTAGACTGTAGATGCCTACCTTCTTGGTTAAACAGAATGAACTGCAAGTACTACCAAAGGCCGATCATCCCCCTTACAGAACACTAAGTCCCACCTGATAGATGAACAGGCAGATGAATGAAAAAATAAGTGAATAAATGAACTTTTTGAGGATTAATTTAGAATACCCAGATCTGGAGCAGGTCAGACTGGTCTCACCAAGGTCACAGAGATGGAAATTGAATCCAGGAACTTGGATTTTCTTGGTGGGAGCTCCTAGTCTCTAAGCTCACCTTAGTTAGTTGCTGCTTTTGTGAGTGAATGTGACAGCTTTGACATCTTGACTATTTTATCTACTCATCTTTGGTTCTCTTCAAACCTTAATGATAAAGTGTTAATCCTACACTCCCAAGGTCTTGGTGCATCACAGGGATTCAATGCCTGTACAGAGATGCGTCCACACACAGCTCACATGAGACTACTTCCAGTGGTCCTCACCCATCCTGGGGGCTTTTGCTCTTCTCACTCTCATTGAACTGACAGTGAGGAAACAGTGAGAAAAGGTTGAAAGCTCTCTGACCTTTAGTTAATAGAACAGCAGATTCTGCACCTTCCAGAAACAGCATGAAAAGGAAAAGGGAGTGATGTATCACACCAATAAATATTTTCTGATCTAAGTATCAAGTAAGTTATATATGTGATTATATAATATTTTCTGGGGGGAGGGGAGATAAAAGGAAAAGATAGGTGCCACCTCCAATGAAAGCTGTTAAAAAAATTATGTTCAACCCAGTGAGGAAAAATATTGTCAGGGCTTTTATAACTGACAGGCAGCCACAATGTCTACTTTGCAAGACTTGCCATAATGTTGTGTAAATTTAAATTAGTGTAATATCTCATACCAAGCCGGTATTTTATATCAACAATTAAAATGAGAGTTTTAAAGACACTAAAAAGATGTTATCAACCTAAGCTACTAGCACAGTGGTACCTGATGTCAGTTTTAGCCAGCATTAATTTTATTTTGCACGGGGTTGAGGGTGAGGGGACCTGAACACAGACATTTATAGAGGAAAGATTACATTCACTAATGGTATTCTCTAAAGCTCTAATGCTACTCACTCATGGGTACTGTTTAAAATTTCTTTCCTATGGGGCTTTGCTTTCCCTGTTGGAGTTTCTCCATGTTGGAATTTGGGGTAACAAATGTGTTAAGAGCCTATTATGGGCAGAGCACTATGTTATATTTAGGGTGGGACAGAGAAAGACCTGCACTCAAAGGGCTTAAAGTCCAGTGAAAAAGAGGAAAAGAAAGAAACAACAAAACCTTGAGGGAAGATGCTTCCACTTTGGTTTCATTTCTTAGCATATGCATCAGTGAGGAGTTTGAAATGACTGAAAGCAGGGAGAGGGGGCAAAATGGTGAGGTGAGCTAGGCCAGTGGTCTAGCCATGAGTTCTCTTCAAATGATTCCTCTTGCTTGGGAATAACCTGTGATAACCATTTTTGAATGAGATTCGATTCCCCAGACCCACATTCAGGCCAGAGGGAAAACAGGATCTCTGATAGTACAGCCTGGGGATCTGCATGATAACAAATGCCCCAGTGGATCCTTGAGCAATTAGAGTTTGGGAACCAAACACACTCCCTTCCATCAAATCCTAAGTCAGAAACCATAGGTCATCCTCCACGTGTTCTCCACATCCCTGACATCAGTGGGTATCAAACGCTATGTTTTTCAGAGTCAGCTGGTGGGGGTGGGAGGGGAGTGGCTAAAACACACTGGGCTCTGCTTGCGTGAGCCTGATTCTGTTTCTCTAGGGTGGGGCTTTTTTTTTTTATATTTTTTAACATCTTTATTGGGGTATAATTGCTTTACAATGGTGTGTTAGTTTCTGCTTTATAACAAAGTGAATCAGTTATACATATACATATGTTCCCATATGTCTTCCCTCTTGCGTCTCCCTCCCTCCCACTCTCCCTATCAGGGGGGTGGGGCTTTTCAGGCAAGTAGATTCCCAGTTACGCCATGAGAAATAATACCATAAATCCAACTGGCCAGCAAATCCTTTTGCTTTTACTTCTTTAACATTGCTAATTCTTCTTCAGTCTTCTCTCCTTCCCCACAGTCACAGCATTAGGCTACTCTCATCTCTCACTAAAAATTTGGAAAGAACCTGCTTACTCTTTCTGCCTTTCGTCTTACCCTCAAACCAGTTGTTTAAACTGTTATGAAGTACCTCAAATATACACAACTAAGCATGCCTCTGCTTGGCTTACGTTTCATCCATGATTTCTCATCCCTTTAGGATAAAGTCCACATTTCTATTTCTGGGGTACAAAACCTCTGTGATCTGGCCCCTACTTTCCTTTCTCATTCTACCCCATTCTACACACAATCTCGGAAATCTCACTCCAAGTTCCTGTCCTCTCATTATACCACCATGCAGTATTATACTGTTATGTGATGACTTAATGAAAGCCAGTCTCCACACTACGGTTTAAGCTTCATGAGGGTAGAACCACATCTGTTTGATCCTAGTGTCTAATACATTGTCTGGCCTTATATGAGAACTCGTTAAAATTCTGTTATGTAAAGGAATAAAATATAAGGCAGTCTAAAACATGTTAATGCTCCATGTCTAAAAATGTTAATTTTCTTGTTTGGGATGACTTCCTCTCTTTATCTCTCTGCCTCTATCCATCAAATCATTCAGGTCCTAGTTCATGTGCTCTGAGCTTACTCCTTTCCTGCTTACTTTCCATTTTTTTTCACATCTTTATTGGAGTATAATTGCTTTACAATGTTCTGTTAGTTTCTGCTGTACAACAATTACTTTCCGCTTTTAAAGAAACTTCTCAGTCATATCATATCCTTTGATATGACTCAAACAAAGGTTACTGGTCCAACGTACTGTTCTCTTTACATAGCTGATTGTACTTATCACCTTATATTGCAATTATTGGCTGGAACGTCAATCTCCCCTATGGTGCAATGAGACAACTGAGAGCAGGGGCTGTATTTCATTCAATTTTTGAATTCCAGTACACAGCACAGTACCTGACATAGACTAGTTGCCCGATAAATGTTGGTGAATGAATCATCATAGAAATGAATGTCAGTGAATCAACAGGTGAACCAATCTGTGGATGAATTAATAACCATAGGTTGGAGCAGCAAACTTTTATGCAAACTCTCCTGACAGCAGATGGAGGTCAAAACCACAAGTTTCCAGTCCAACAGGAGAATATGGCCAGTGTTTAGATTTCTCACAAATAGGTTAGGTTACTGACATGATCCGGAAGCCCTGCTGGGGCTGGGAACACAGGTAGAGGTTGGTCAGAATTTATCATCTTGGAGTCAGAGTCTTTTCTAAATACAGATATGGACATGCCATGGCTTTCATCATGGACTTTCAATCATTTCCCAGTTCCTATAAGAAAATGTTCAAATGTTGTAACCTGTCATTCAAGACTACCTAATATCAAGGTCCAAATTATCTTTTAGCCTTTGATCCCTATTCCTTCCTCACACACACTGCTGTCCCTATAAAGACCACTGGATCTTCTCCTGGGACTCCTACCTTTCTGTATTTTAGCTCATGCCTCTTCTCCTTTAGTGGGCAGTCCCGGCCCATTTTCTCCAGGTGAAATCCTATTCATCTTCAGCAACATCACAAATACCACCTCCTTCGTGAAGCCTTCCTTGATTCTTCCTAATATAAGCATTCTGGCTTTTATACAGTACAGTGGCAAAGTATACACATTTCAGGGTCAGACTCCTTGCGACTGACTCGGCTCTATTATTGATCTGTTGAACAAGCTGGACATTTCAGTTACTGCCACTTTAAACCTGTTTGTTTTTTTTTTTTTCACCTGAAATGGGATCCATAATAGAATCAACCTCATAGGATTTATGTGAATTAGAGACTAAAGGAGTGGTCCATTGGAGGAATTACACATAATGCCTGGCAAGAAGCAGACATTCAGTAAGTCAGTTTTTCCACTTTTTCTCCTTCTCATTATGGTATTCCCACTATCCTTTGTCAGCGCATGCTTTGAGTCTATATACCATTTGCTCTGAAAACATCATTAAGGATTGCTGGTATGTCCAGAATCATTTTTCATTTATTTTGTTTCATTCTGATACCTTCTGTAAGAAACGTTCGCTACTTCACTTCAGTCTCTTCCACTGGACCATGATATTTTCAGGGTTATTGGCACCTGGCTAAATTTTTCTGAGCCTTGTTTTTTTCCACCTAGGAAATTAGATAATACCACTATGTTTTCAGGATGTGGGTATTTAATGAGAAAATGTGTACAGAGTGCCAAAGTTCAGTCACCTTCCCATTATGACCCACCCAAGGTAGTCACTCAGTCACTCATTGGATGTAACTGAGTACATGAGATCCCTCAGAAGTGTTTTGAGAGTATACATTATATGCCACATCACTGGCTATCAACGCAGGGAGGAACTTTAGAGTTAGTCTACAGTCATTATTCACTCTAAAGATCAAGAAACTAGTGAATGCGTTTACCTCACCGGGACTGGAACTCCACACAGTAAATGAATCTAGGTCTCCTGAGTGGTACTCCTCTGCTCTAATTTTACCCCACTGTGTTAACTTTACACCATACCTTCCTTTCACCTGATACTGCCTCTTGATTTGTGTGTCTCTGTGATCCATACCCATGACAGTCATTCTGAAGTATTTTGCTTGAAAAAATTAATAATTAAATGATTGACGTGACTATGGACATTATGTGTTTCTTCTTTTGTCATTCACTACCAACTTGCCATCCCCATGTTACTTTACAGCTACTCCCTTCTCGAGGCAGAGAAAAATGGTTTCAGAAGGAAAGTCTAGGAAAGTCTAGGAGCTGAAAGGATATAATAAGATCTTTCTTGAGTATCATCTCTGCACTTTCCCACTCCTCAAGCAAGCAAAAATAAGTTCTACTGACTGCCCAATAAACAGCACAAGGTTTTCTTCCTTTTATCTAAGACCACTGTTAGTTTTTCCCTTAAGAGACAGGAGTACTTTGTTTTATATTATTTTATTTAAACATCTTTATTGGAGTATAATTGCTTTTCAATGGTGTGTTAGTTTCTGCTTTATAACAAAGTGAATCAGCTATATGTATACATATATCCCCATATCACCTGCCTCTTGTGTCTCCCTCCCACCCTCCCTATGCCACCCCTCTAGGTGGTCACAAAGCACCGAGCTGATGTCCCCATGCGATGCAGCTGCTTCCCACTAGCTATCTATTTTACATTTGGTAGTGTATATATGTCCATGGCACTCTCTCATTTCATCCCAGCTTACCCTTCTCCATCCCTGTGCCCTCAAGTCCATTCTCTACATCTGCGTCTTTACTCCTGTCCTGCCCCTAGGTTCTTCAGAACCCTTTTTTTTTTTCTTTTTTTTAGATTCCGTATATATGTGTTAGCATACTGTATTTGTTTTTCTCTTTCTGGCTTACTTCACTCTGTATGACAGACTCTAGGTCCATCCACCTCACTACAAATAACTCAATTTTGTTTCTTCTTATGGCTGAGTAATATTCCATTGCATATATGTGCCACCTCTTCTTTATCCATTCATCTGTCAATGGACACTTAGGTTGCTTCCACGTCCTGCCTATTGTAAATAGAGCTTCAATGAACATTGTGGTACATGACTCTTTTTGAATTATGTTTTTCTCAGGGTATATGCTCAATAGTGGGATTGCTGGGTCGTATGGTAGTTCTATTTTTAGTTTTTTAAGGAACCTCCATACTGTTCTCCATAATGGCTGTATCAATTTACATTCTGATCAACAGTGCAAGAAGGTTCCCTTTTCTGCACACCCTCTCTAGCATTTATCGTTTGCAGATTTTCTGACGATGGCCATTCTGACCAGTGTGAGGTGATATCTCATTGGAGTTTTGATTTGCATTTCTCTAATGATTAATGATTTTGAGCATCCTTTCACATGTTTGTTGGCAATCTGTATATCTTCTTCGGAGAAGTGTCTATTTAGGTCTTCTGCCCATTTTTGGATTGGGTTACTTGATTTTTTGGTATTGAGCTGCATGAGCTGCTTGTAAATTTTGGAGATTAATCCTTTGTCCGTTCCTTCATTTGGAAATATTTTCTCCCATTCTGAGGGTTGTCTTTTGGTCTTGTTTATGGTTTCCTTTGCTGTGCTAAAGCTTTGAAGTTTCATTAGGTCCCAATTGTTTGTTTTTATTTCCCTTTCTCTAGGAGGTGGGTCAAAAAGGATCTTGCTGTGATTTATGTCATAGAGTGTTCTGCCTATGTTTTCCTCAAAGAATTTGATAGTGTCTGGCCTTACATTTAGGTCTTTAATCCATTTTGAGTTTATTTTTTTGTATGGTGTTAGGAACTGTTCTAATTTCATTCTTTTACATGTAGCTGTCCAGTTTTCCCAGCACCACTTATTGAAGAGGCTGTCTTTTCTCCATTGTATATCCTTGCTTCCTGTATCAAAAATAAGGTGACCATATGTGTGTGGGTTTATCTCTGGGCTTTTTATCCTGTTCCATTGATCTATATTTCTGTTTTTGTGACAGTACCATACTGTCTTGATTACTGTAGCTTTGTAGTATAGTCTGAAGTCAGAGAGCCTGACTCTTCCAGCTCTGTTTTTCTTCTCAAGATTGCTTTGGCTATTCGTGCTCTTTTGTGTTTCCATACAAATTGTGAAATTTTTTGTTCTAGTTCTGTGAAAAATGCCATTGGTAGTTTGATAGGGATTGCACTGAATCGAGACAGGAGTACTTTAAATGATAGTAAAGGAGGCTACCTTCTTTCCTCCCATAACTGAGAAGCACACAGTATGGACTACTAAGGTTCAGAATACAAGACACTTCAGCAGTTGGACAGAGCCACAAACTGGTTTAGGAGAGCCTACATTCATAAAAGTAAAATATGTATGGAAAACACAAAAAATCAAATAAAAACTTTTTAAATTATTCATTTCCTAGATACCCAGAGATAATTTGCTAAGCTAGCACAGTTGCTAGAACAAAGAGTAGGGTCTAAAGAGACTGTGCCTATCAAACTACTTCCTAGGGAGGAGAGAAGAACTTGGCAAAGACTTGATGGGATAAGGTTAAAGCTGACTGTTGAGACTCAGCCAGCAAGAGCCTACTTTGACAGCCTCAGCTGACCTGGAATATTTTAAGGGGCCTTTCCCTCCCCCACCTCTTCTAGAAATGAGCTCTCCTGAGGCCTGGGGGCGTCAATCATATCACACACGTCTGCATGAATGTGGGGACAAGGCAGAGAGGAAGGTCATATCAGGGAAATGACATGATGTGAGATAGCTTTAATGAAGAATCCTCAGAAAGAAGACAGGAAAACTCAGGTTCATGTTCTGGCTCTGCCACCAATGGGCCATATGACTTAGGGCCCCCTTCTTCCTCTTGCCTGTTTTCAGCCTTTGTGTCTGTAAAAGAAATGGACTAATAGTTCTCCATCTTAGATATACATTAAAATTACCTAGGTAGCTTAAACAAACAAACAAACAGTGATCAGTCCTACATCGGATCAATTAAATTTGAATCCTAAAGGTAAGGCTGAAGCAACAGAAAGTTTCCCAGGTGCAGGCAGGCCTGAGAACCAGGTTGGGCAAGTCATAAGTCCTCAAAGCTTAGAAAGTATCAGAGTCAATTGCTCAGCTTGACAAAAGCTGAATGTGCTATGATCTCACAGCAATTCAAGAATTATAATGAGAATGAAGAATTTACATTCTTACATACTACCCGAGGGGATTTTTATAGACAACAAAATCTGAAAATATTTGGACTAGATGGTTTTTGAAGATGCTTTTAGATTTTTACAAGTTATCATTTTGTGGGCTCCATAACTGTGGGGCAAAATCATAGTGATGGTAGAGAAACTGAAGCATCAACTAACTAGGTTCCATTCAATCCCCAAGCAACAGTGTTTGAAACAAGCTGGGCTTGAGAACCAGTGTAACATGTGTATTCAAGTAAATGTGTGAATGTATGCTATATGAGCCAGAGTAGAGAGTGGTTCAGAGATAAGGCTGGATTCACATTCCATGGTTTAAAAATGGGTTTCCCATTTAATAGTTCGGCAACATTGTGTACTTTAAAAAATATATCCAAGTCTCATTTTTGTCAACTATTAAGCAGGGATAATAACAGTGGACACACTGTCAAAATATGAGAGAATGCAGGTAAAGCACTTAACACTGGCAAGGCCCAGCACAGAGTCAGCACACAGTAAATGAAACTAATCATCACCACTATCATTCATAGCACTACATGGACCAGGTTTTCTCCTCTGTACATTTATAAATGGCCATTCTTCAAGAGGTCGGCTCAAGCCCCGTGTCCTTCATGAGCAAAAATTCTTGATGGCTCCAGTATTCATTCACCTCTTTTCAACTCTGATATACTACAGCATCAATAGCAATATTGTATGCTTGTGCTTCCTCTATGTCCTGTATCATATGTCATCCCTGTACAATGTTCCATGCATACACAGTGGACCTGTCTTCCCAATGGTATTACATAATTCTAACAACCCCTTGACTTGTTTCGAGAGGAGAAAATGGGAATAGAGAAGAAAATCATCACGGTATTATGAGAGATGAACTGTTTTCCTTAGAGTCACCTACTGTATCTTCCATCCCAGCATCAAACTACCCTTTGAAAAAGTTTCCCTCCTCCAACCTCAGACTTCATATTTGACAGACTTCACTCCTAGCCCCAAGAATTGGATATAATGTAGACTGGGCCAACTGGTACACATAATTTCCCTGAAACATTGATGTGTGTAGGAACAGGCACATGTCCTAAATATACCCAAATAGAATAATCCCAACACTTATGCAGGAAATAATGAGAAAGAAGTTGTTCCTTCCTACTGGAGATCCCAATCTGATAGAATGATGGACTATTCTTGCTGGTGAGCATATTATCATCATAAGATAAGAGTCTAGCTAACAATAAAGCCATAAGAGAAGTAAAGTTTCTTAGAGATAATGTCTGTGACAATATGGAACATCTGGATCCAATAGTACCTGAAGTCAGTATACCAATTAATTTTTCACATATGTCAAATCCTTCCCTTCCCTTCCCTTTGCCTTGACTTTAATCAGTTTGAATCAAGTTTCTATCATGTGCCACTGGTGGATAAGTTTCTAATACAAGTGGAGAGAAATTTCTAGACAAAACTATCCAATTATATCATTATCCCATAGATCTCTCAACTGAGGAAAGAAGAAAGGTAGTAGCATTGGTAATATCCTTATGCTGTCTTAGGATTTATATGAGCACTTTATCCACATTATCTCATTAATTACTTACGATGATTTTTTTATGATGCAGGTGTTACTATTTCCATTTTACAGAAGAAGAAAATTAAGACTCAATAAACTCAGAAGACTTTCCTAAGGAGGTGACTTCTAGAGTGGCAGAATAAGGACCTCTGAAAACTCTGCTCCTCCATAAAAGTAGGGAGGACATGAGCGAAAACTGTCAAAAATCAGCATTTTTAGAACTCTGGAAATCAACTAAAGGCTTGCAATAATCTGAGGAGTGTTTATTCAAGTCTCTTGTTAAGAACAGCAAGCTTTGTGGCAATTTAACTTGCCCTCACCCCATTGCTGTCTTCCCAGTACCATCGTAGCCTGAAAAATCAGTTTACGAGTACAGTGATTAGAATACCAGCAGGATAGAAGCCACCAGAAGGGCCAGAATGGACGTGGAGATTCCTAAAAAGTTCATCTCCAAAAAACTGTCACTATTTGACCTGACAGCTACTACAATGAAAAGTTCTATTTTCAAGGATTATCTTTATTCAACCTCACTCAGAGCTTTGTTTGTGTTAAGAGCCCTGCCTGTAGGGTATTTGTTTAAAATAGTTGCAATTGTTTAACACTGTAACTGCCTGAGGTGGCCTTGCCAGTGTGTTTAACAAGGTATCAACTAAAAAGCTTAAGGGTGAAACTGAGCAATAAGATGTTTTATAGGAGACTTTGTAAAGCCCTGACGTACTCTTGGGAACCTAGAAGATCATGTACAAGCATAGGGCTGTTGGTATGTCAAGGAAAGACACAAGAAAGACATATTGCTGACTTTGAGGCACTTCACTAGTAGGATGTAAATGTTAAGGCAGAGTTGGGGTGCTGGATGCATACTCCAACCAACAGACACAGCCCCTCAGCAAAGACTGAATAATTCACTGGTTTGAGGCATTTAATTTAAGGAAATCTCTGTCTACTAAGCTAACTGAGCAGAGTCTTCCGTGAACACACATGACAAAGTATACAGACATTAAGGAATTAGTCCAGGAGTCACTAAACAAACAAGCATCAATAATAATAAATCCTGGGAAGGGAGAGAATTTAATTTCCACAATTACCATACCATATTATTTAAAATGTCTAGTTTTTCATATATTTTTTGGCATAATGAAAATCATAGAGTTTGATATACAATTTATTTTAATTTTATGCTGGTATGTGCCCTATAAGTTTTGTCCACCTTTTTTTCTACATAATTTTCAATATTAGTGGACATTTTTATACATAAAAGTTTGTGGAATGTTAAAAAAGAAATCTAGTTTTCAATACAAAATTAAGAGACAGAGAAAGAGGAAAGTATATTCACAGGATATCAAAATCAGTCAATAGAAGTTGTTCCTAAAGGAACCGAGATATTGGACTTAACCAACAAAGACTTTAAATCAGCTATTTTAGACATGTTCAAAGAACTAAAGAAAAATAATTAAAATAAAGGAAAGTATGAGAACAATGTTTCACCAACTAGAATATATCAATAAGAAAATAATTTGGTATAAAAAATTCTGGAGCCTAAAATTAAAAAATAACAAATAGAAATTTCATTGAAAGTGCCCAAAGGCCTATCTGAAGTGGCAGAAGTAAGAATCAGTGAACTAGAAGACAAGTTGAAATTATCTAATCTGAGGAAAAGAAAAAAGAATCAAGAAAAATAAACAAAGCCTGGCACAATGGGAGAAGCAGAAGGAAAGAAAAGAGAGAAAGTGGCAGAAAGAGTAATTGAAGAAATAATGGTCAAAATTTTCCCAAATTTGATTTTAAAATATTAATGTACATGTTTAAGAAGCTTAATAAACTCCAAGAAGAATAAATTCAAAGGGTTTCATATCTAGAGGCATCACAGTCAAATTGCTGAAAGTAAAAAACAAAGAGAATATTGAAATCAGCAAGAGAATAGGACTCATCACCTACATGGGATCTTCAATAAAATTAACAGCTGACCTATCATCAAAAGCAGAAGTCAGTAAGATGACATATTTAAAGTGCTTAAATAAAAACACCACCAACCAAGAATTCTACATATGACCAAACTAGCCTTTTAAAATTAAGGAGAAATTATGACATACCCAGGAAAGACAAAATCTGAGAGAATTTATTGCTAACAGACCTGCTCTCCAACACTTCTATAGAACAGGCCACCTAATAGCAAAATGTATATTCTTCTCAAGAACACAAGGAATATTCTTCAGGTTTATAATATATTATGCCATTAATATATTATAAATCTCAATACATATAAAAATACTGAAATTATACAACATATGTTCTCTGACTGCAATGAACTGAAATTACAAATTAACAATAGAAGAACACTTGGTAACTTCAAAAATACATGAGAATTCAAGAATAAACTTCTAAATAACCAGTGTGTCAAAGAAGAAATCACAAAGGAAGTTAGAAAACACTGAGGTAAATGAAAATGAAAGCATAACCAGGACTAGTGCAATTTAGCTAAGGTAGTGCTTAGAGGAAAAAGGTATAGCTGTTAACACATATTAAAAAAGATGAAAAATCTCAAATTAGCAACTAACCTTTCACCTTAAGATGATTTTAAAAAAAAGGAAACTAAACCCAAAACAAGCAGAAGGAGGAAAATAATAAAAACTCAGAAAGAAAGAAATAAAAAAATAAAATAGAAATAATGAAACAACACAGAGGATAATAAAACTAGAAGTTGTTTCTTTTTAAAAAATCAACAAAACTGATTAGCCTTTAGTTAGAATGACCAAGGTGGGGTGGGGGGGAAGCAGGAAAGGAGAATCTGTTTACTAAAATCAAGAATTAAATAGGAGATATCATTACCAACTTTTGAGAAATTAAAAAAAACTGATTATAATGGAATACTATAAAATCTGCAAACCAGCAAATTAACTAACTTAAATGAAAAGGACCATTTCTTAGAGAGACACAAACTATTGAAACAATCAGGAAATACCAAATATTCAGTATGAATAGACTAACAATAAAGAGATTAAATTAAAAACTGTCCGCAAGAAAAAAATCTAGGAACAGATGGCTTCATGGATTGGTGAATTCTCCTAAATGTTTAAAGAAGCATTAATACAAATCTTACACAAATTCTTCCAAAACTGAGAAGAGGACTGAACACTCCACAAGTCATTCTTTGAGACAGAATTACCCTGATACCAAAACCAGAAAATGATATGACAAAAAAAGGAAACTGTAGACCAACAGCCCTTATGAATATAGATATACAAATCCTCAACATAGTACTATCAAAATGAATCTAGCAACATAGAAAGGATTATACAGTATAATTAAGTGGAATTTATCGTAGGAATGCAAGGTTGTTTTTAACATACCAAAGGTAAATCTACTACGACACATTACTAGAAAGAGTGGATAAAATCACATCTCAATTGATGTAGAGACAGAATTTTACAAAACTAAACTTCCGTTCATGATAAAACAAAACAAAAACCTCAAGAACCCAGGAACAGAAAAATGGGCATTGTAATATGTTGAATGGTGACACCCAAAAAGATGTGGCTGCTTTCTAATCACTAGAACCCTTGTATGTAGAAAGAGTACGATCTTACATTACAATAGGTGTAATTAAATTAAGGATCTTAAGAGGAGGAGCTTATCCTGGATTATCCAGGTAGGCCCTAATACAATCACATGCACTCTTATAAGATACAGACACACGGCAGAGAAGGTGATGTGAAGATGGAGACAGAGACTGGAGTGATGTGGCCACAAGTCTAGGAATGGCAGAGCAATCACCAGAAGCTGAAAAAGGCAAGGGATAGATTTTCCATTACAGCCCCCTGAGGGAGTGAATCTCTAACACATTTTGAGCTTTAAGTCTACATATCTGTGAGAAAATATATTTCCATTGTCTTAAGTCTCCAAGTTCGTGGTAATAGTATCCTGAAGAAATACAGACATCTACAAAAATCCCAAGGCTAAAAATTTAGTGCTAAAAGATTAAAAACTCTCCCCCTATGATCAGGAACAAGATAAGAACACCCACTCTTGCCACTTCTATTCACATTGTAATGGAGGTTGCACCTAGGGAGCTTGGGCAAGAAAAAATAGTATCTAGATTAAAGATAAAAAAGTAAAACTATATCTCTCTTTGTAGGTGACATGATTTTATATATAGAAAATTCTAAGAAAAGAACAAAAAGTGTTTCTGCTAATATACATGTTCAGTAAGGTTTCAGGATACAGAGGGCTATACAAAAATCAATTATATCTCTATACAACAACAATGAACAATATGAAAATGAAACAAAGAAATCAATTTCATTTATAATGACATCCAAAAACTACAATATTCAACAATAAATTTAACAAAGACACTGTAAGACTTTTACACTAAAAGTATGGAATGCTATCAAATGAAATTTTAGAAGACCTAAATAAATGGAAAGATATCTCATGTTCATGGATCTGAAGACTAATTTTTTTTTTTTTTGCAGAAATTGACAACCTGACTCTAAAATGCATATGGAAACGCAAGAGACCCTGATTAGCCAAAACCACCTGTCAAAATTTACTACAAAACAGTAGTAATCAAGACAGTGTGGTACTGGCATAGAAATGACATACCAATCAATGGAACAGAATTGAAAGCTCAGAAGTAAATCCTTACTTTATGGTAAATTGATTTTTCACAAGACAATTCAATAGTAAAAGAATGGTCTTTTCAACCAATAATGCTGGCACAACTGGACAGCCACAGGCATAAAAAAAATGACCCCATAATCAAAAATTCTCATTCTGTACCCAAAAATTAATTCAAAATAAACCATAGACCTAGATGTAAGTGCTGAAACCATAAAATTCTTAGAAGAAAATATAGGGTAAATATTCATGGCATTGGATCAAGCAATGGTTTCTTAGATTTAACACCAATAATACAAGCAATAAAAAGAAATTGAAATTGGGCTTTGCCAAAATTTTTTTAAAATGCTTGAAAGGATATCAATAAAGTAAGAAGACAGTACACAGAATGAGAGAAAATATATGCAATCATTTATCTGATGAGGGACTTTTATCCAGAATATATAAAGAACTCTTACAACCTAATAACAAAGAGACCAACAACCCAATTTAAAAATGGACAAAGCATTTGAATAAACTCCAAGGAAGATATTCAATGTCCAGAAAGCACACAAAATATGCTCAATGTCATTAGTCTGTAGGGAAATGTAAATCAAAAGCACAATGAAATACCACTTCATATCTACTAGGAAGACCATAAAAATAAGACAACTGGAAAATAAGTATTGGTGAGAATTTGGAGAAATTGGAATGCTAATACATTGCTGGTGAGAATGTAAAATGGTTTGTAGCCACTGTGTAAAACAATTTTGCATGCCTCAAAAATTAAACACAGAGTTACCATATGACTCAGCAATTCCACTTCTATGTACATACTCAAGAGGACTGAAAATACACCCCCACAAAAATTTGTACATGTACATTCATACTAGCGTTATATGTAACAGCCAAAAGGTGGAAACCCAAATTTCCATCAACTGATGAAGAGATAAACAAAACATGGTATTAAGACAATCAAATATTATTCTGGTATATGAAGAAATGATGTGCTAATATGCTACAAAATAGAGGAACCTTTCAAATGTCATGCTAAGGGAAAGAATGCAAACACAAAAGGACATATATTTTACGATTACATTTATATAAAAAGTCCAGAATAGACAAATCATAGATTAGCAGTTATCAGGGGTGAAGGTAAAGAACAGAAAATGAGAAGTGGCCACTAATGAGTAGTGATTTTTTTTTGAGGCGATGTAAACAGTCTGGAAATAGATGGTGGTGATGGACGCACATCTCTGAGTTTTAGAAAGGCCAATGAAAAACACACTTTTAAAAAGTAAATTTATGTCATATGAATTGTATCTCAGTTAAGCTGTTTTTGAAGAAAAGAATAAGAAGACTTTCTCAAGAACATGCAACTAGAAGTGAAGATTAATGATGGATCTGAAATAAATTTATATGCCCTTAAATCCTGAGATTATTGTACCATAGTACTTGCTTGGTTAACTCTGCCGACTTGAGTAGGATAAAGTATATAGTGTTTGATCATACTCTACTTTGCTTTCACCTTTTATGTACTTTTAAAGAAAATAATGCTTTATAGAGGACAGGAGCCTCAGAGAATTGTAAAAGATGCTCAGAAATTCCAGGTCATGCTTCCCTGAAACACAAAGCAGAAGAAAGAGGATATGGCTCACCCAAGGTTATACTTTCCCTCTGAAAAGTCAAGAAACCTCGGAACTGAGACCACACTCAGGCTTGGCTATGGAAATCAGAGTTCAGAAAATCAGGAAAGAGTAGTGAGATGCTTTATTCAAGTACTGAAGGTCAAGCCATGCCCTCACACTATCTGCTGACAAGGACAAAAAATAAAATGTAGCTTTAGGTGGAAAGCCAGGTGACTGGGGACAAAATCTTTGGGTGTACCTTGGTTGCTCTCTTAAATTGGAGCTTTTCATTGAAAAAGCAAGAACATAAGCCTTTGGTGATTTTTTAAAGGTAGGTGAGAAGTTTGACAGGCCAGAGTAGAAAGAATAAGAGGTCAGAGAACTGGTAATTACTGCTATTCAGAGACAAAGGTGTGTGTGTGTGTGTGTGTGCGCGAGCGGGCGTGCGCGTGCCTGCGCCCGCAGCCTTGTGTGTTTGCCATTCTCTGGCTCTAGTTTATTATTTAATTTCTTTCTTTCTGCCAACGGAGACAGCTTTCTCCTGCGACCCTGGCAAAGGGAAGTTACAGAACAGAGAAGATATCAAATTTACCAAATGCATAGAAGATTTATTTTCCAAATTGAAAAATTATTTTTTTCCCAAATTAAGTGTTCATATTGTTTTAGGAATACAATTTGGGATTTCTCCTCCTTCAAACCTGTATTTCTCTTTTGTCCATGTTCTTCCGTACAGTCAACTGATGCATTGTTAAGTGCTTTAAATAGTAAATGTGTTGCTATCTTAAATGCTCTGAGTGAAGCTGTATTAAGAACATGGACATGAGAGCAAAAGCAAGAAGAACTACAATCCTGCAGCTGGTGGAACAAAAACCACATTCACAGAAAGAGAGACAAGATGAAAAGGCAGAGGGCTATGTATCAGGTGAAGGAACAACATAAAACACCAGAAAAACAACTAAATGAAGTGGAGATAGGCAACCTTCCAGAAAAAGAATTCAGAATAATGATAGTGAAGATGATCCAGGACCTCGGAAAAAGAATGGAGGCAAAGATCGAGAAGATGCAAGAAATGTTTAACAAAGACCTAGAATAATTAAAGAACAAACAAACAGAGATGAACAATACAGTAACTGAAATGAAAACTACACTAGAAGGAAGCAATAGCAGAATAACTGAGGCAGAAGAACGGATAAGTGACCTGGAAGACAGAATGGTGGAATTCACTGCTGTGGAACAGAATAAAGAAAAAAGAATGAAAAGAAAAGAAGACAGCCTAAGAGACCTCTGGAACAACATTAAATGCAACAACATTCGCATTATAGGGGTCCCAGAAGGAGAAGAGAGAGAGAGAAAAGACTCGAGAAAATATTTGATGAGATCAGAGTCGAATACTTCACTAACATGGGAAAGGAAACAGCCATCCAAGTCCAGGAAGCTCAGAGAGTCCCATACAGGATAAACCCAAGGAAAAACAAGCCAAGACACATAGTAATCAAATTGGCAAAAATTAAAGACAAAGAAAAATTATTGAAAGCAGCAAGGGAAAAATGACAAATAATATACAAGGGAATACCCATAAAGTCAACAGCTGATTTCTCAGCAGAAACTCTACAAGCCAGAAAGGAGTTGCATGATATACTTAAAGTGATGAAAGGGAAGAACCTACAACCAAGATTACACTACCTGGCAAGGATCTTATTCAGATTCGATGGAGAAATCAAAAGCTTTACAGACAAGCAAAAGCTAAGAGAATTCAGCACCACCAAACCAGCTCTACAACAAATGCTAAAAGAATTTATCTAAGTGGGAAACACAAGAGAAGAAAAGGACCTAAAAAAAACAAAACAACCTAGAAAATGGTCACAGGAACACACATATCGATAATTACCCTAAACGTGAGTGGATTAAATGCTCCAACCAAAAGACACAGGCTTGCTGAATGGATACAAAAACAAGACCCATGTATATGCTGTCTACAAGAGACCCACTTCAAACCTAGGGACACATTCAGACTGCAAGTGAGGGAATGGAAAAAGATATTCCATGCAAATGGAAATCAAAAGAAAGATGGAGTAGCAATACTCATATAAGATAAAATAGACTTTAAAATAAAGAATGTTACAAAAGACAAGGAAAGACACTACATCATCATCAGGGGATCAATCCAAGAAGAAGATATAACAATTGTAAATATATATGCACCCAACATAGGAGCACCACAATAAATATGGCCATTGCTAACAGCTATAAAAGAGGAAATCAACAGTAACACAATAATAGTGGGAGACTTTAACACCTTACTTACACCAATGGACAGACCATCCAAATTTAAATGCAACAACATTCGCATTATAGGGGTCCCAGAAGGAGAAGAGAGAGAGAGAAAAGACTCGAGAAAATATTTGATGAGATCAGAGTCGAATACTTCACTAACATGGGAAAGGAAACAGCCATCCAAGTCCAGGAAGCTCAGAGAGTCCCATACAGGATAAACCCAAGGAAAAACAAGCCAAGACACATAGTAATCAAATTGGCAAAAATTAAAGACAAAGAAAAATTATTGAAAGCAGCAAGGGAAAAATGACAAATAATATACAAGGGAATACCCATAAAGTCAACAGCTGATTTCTCAGCAGAAACTCTACAAGCCAGAAAGGAGTTGCATGATATACTTAAAGTGATGAAAGGGAAGAACCTACAACCAAGATTACACTACCTGGCAAGGATCTTATTCAGATTCGATGGAGAAATCAAAAGCTTTACAGACAAGCAAAAGCTAAGAGAATTCAGCACCACCAAACCAGCTCTACAACAAATGCTAAAAGAATTTATCTAAGTGGGAAACACAAGAGAAGAAAAGGACCTAAAAAAAACAAAACAACCTAGAAAATGGTCACAGGAACACACATATCGATAATTACCCTAAACGTGAGTGGATTAAATGCTCCAACCAAAAGACACAGGCTTGCTGAATGGATACAAAAACAAGACCCATGTATATGCTGTCTACAAGAGACCCACTTCAAACCTAGGGACACATAGGGGATGGAAAAAGATATTTCATACAAATGGAAATCAAAAGAAAGCGGGAGTAGCAATACTCACATCAGATAAAACAGACTTTAAAATAAAGAATGTTACAAAAGACAAGGAAAGACACTACATCATCATCAGGGGATCAATCCAAGAAGAAGATATAACAATTGTAAATATATATGCACCCAACATAGGAGCACCACAATAAATATGGCCATTGCTAACAGCTATAAAAGAGGAAATCAACAGTAACACAATAATAGTGGGAGACTTTAACACCTTACTTACACCAATGGACAGACCATCCAAAATGAAAATAAATAAGGAAACAGAAGTTTTAAATGACACAACAGACCAGATAGATTTAATTGATATTTATAGGACATTCATTCCCAAAACAGCAGATTATATTTTCTTCTCAAGTGTGCACAGAACATTCTCCAGGATAGATCACATCTTGTGTCAGAAATCAAGCCTCAGTAAATTAAAGAAAACTGAAATCATATCAAGCATCTTTTCTGACCACAACACTGTGAGATTAGAAATGAATTACAGGGGAAAAATCGTAAAAAACACAAACACATGGAGGCTAAACAATACGTTACTAGATAACCAAGAGATCACTGCAGAAATCAAAGAGGAAATTAAAAAATACCTAGAAACAAATGACAATGAAAACATGATGTTCCAAAACCTATGGGATGCAGCAAAAGCAGTTCTAAGAGGGAAGTTTATAGCTATACAAGCCTACCTCAAGAAACAAGAAAAATAAACAATCTCACCTTACAGCTAAAGGAACTAGAGAAAGAAGAACAAACAAAACCCAAAGTTAGAAAAAGGAAAGAAATCGTAAAGATCAGAGCAGAAATAAATGAAATCAAAACAAAGAAAACAATAGCAAAGATCAATAAAACTAAAAGCTGTTTTTTTGAGAAGATAAACAAAATTGATAAACATTAACCACACTCATCAAGAAAAAGAGGGAGAAGACTCAAATCAATAGAATTAGAAATGAAAAAGGAGAAGTAACAACTGACACTGCAGAAATACAAAGGATAATCAGAGATTACTAGAAGCAACTCTATGCCAATAATATGGACAACCTGGAAGAAATGGACACATTCTTAGAAATGCACAACCTGCCGAGGCTGAACCAGGAAGAAATAGAAAATATGAACAGACCAATCACAAGTAATGAAATTGAAACTGTGATTAAAAATATTCCAACAGGGCTTCCCTGGTGGCGCAGTAGTTGAGAGTCCACCTGCCGATGCAGGGGACACGGGTTCGTGCCCCAGTCCGCGAAGATCTCACATGCTGTGCAGCGGCTGGGTCCGTGAGCGATGGCTGCTGAGCCTGTGCATCCGGAGCCTGTGCTCCGCAACAGGAAAGGCCACAAGAGTGAGAGGCCAGAGTACCGCAAAAAAAAAAAAAAAAAAATCTTCCAACAAACTAAAGTCCAGGACCAGATGGCTTCACAGGTGAATTCGATCAAACATTTAGAGAAGAGCTAACACCTATCCTTCTCAAATTCTTCCAAAATATAGCAGAGGGCGGAACACCCCCAAACTCATTCTATGAGGCCACCATCACCCTGATGCCAACACCGGACAAAGATGTCACAAAGAAAGAAAGCTACAGGCCAATATCACTGATGAACATAGATGGAAAAATCCTCAACAAAATCTAGCAAACACAATACAACAGCACATTAACAGGATCACACACCATGATCAAGTGTGGTTTATTCTAGGAATGCAAGGATTCTTCAGTATAGGCAACTCAATCAACGTGATACACCATATTAACAAACTGAAGGAGAAAAACCATATGATCATCTCAACAGATGCAGAGAAAGCTTTTGACAAAATTCACCACCCATTTATGATAAAAGCCTGCAGAAAGCAGGCACAGAGGGAACATTCCTTAACATAATAAAGGCCATATATGACAAACCCACAGCCAACATCATTCTCAATGGTGAAAGACTGAAACCATTTCCACTAAGATCAGGAACAAGACAAGGTTGCCCACTCTCACCACTCCTATTCAGCATAGTTTTGGAAGTTTTAGCCACAGCAATCAGAGAAGAAAAATAAATAAAAGGAATCCAAATAGGAAAAGAAGAAGTAAAGATGTCACTGTTTGCAGATGACATGATACTATACATAGAGAATCCTAAAGATGCCACCAGAAAACTACTGGAGCTAATCAATGAATTTGGTAAAGTAGCAGGATACAAAATTAATGCAAAGAAATCTCTGGCATTCCTCTACACTAATGATGAAAAATCTGAAAGTGAAATTAAGAAAACACTCCCATTTACCACTGCAACAAAGAGAATAAAATATCTAGGAATAAACCTACCTAAGAAGACAAAAGAACTGTATGCAGAAAATTATAAGACACTGATGAAAGAAATTAAAGATGATACAAATAGATGGAGAGATATACCATGTTCTTGGATTGGAAGAATCAACATTGTGAAAACGACTCTACTACCCAAAGCAATCTACAGATTCAATGCAATCCCTATCACACTACCACTAGCATTTTTCACAGAGCTAGAACAAAAAATTTCAAAATTTGTATGGAAACACAAAAGACCCCGAACAGCCAACGCAATCTTGAGAACAAAATATGGAGCTGGAGGAAACAGGCTCCCTGACTTCAGACTATACTACAAAGCTACAGTAATCATGACAGTATGGTACTGGCACAAAAACAGAAATATAGATTAATGGAACAGGAAAGAAAGGCCAGAGATAAAGCCACGCACATAGGGTCACCTTATCTTTGAAAGAAGAGGCAAGAATATACAGTGGAGAAAAGACAGCCTCTTCAATAAGTGGTTCTGGGAAGTCTGGACAGGTACATGTGAAAGTATGAAATTAGAACACTCCCTAACACCATATACAAAAATAAACTCAAAATCGATTACAAACCTAAATATAAGGCCAGTCACTCTAAAACTCTTAGAGGAAAACATAGGCAGAACACTCTATGACATAAATCACAGCAAGATCCTTTTTGACCCACCTCCTAGAGAAAGGGAAATAAAAACAAAAATAAACAAATGGGACCTAATGAAACATAAAAGCTTTTGCACAGCAAAGGAAACCATAAACAAGACCAAAAGACAACCCTCAGAATGGGAGAAAATATTTGCAAATGAAGCAACTGACAAAGGATTAATCTCCAAAATTTACAAGCAGCTCGTGCGTCTCAATAACAAAAAAACAAAAACCCAATCGAAAAATGGGCAGAAGACCTAAATAGACATTTCTCCAAAGAAGCTATACAGACTGCCAACAAACACATGAAAGAATGCTCAACATCACTAATCATTAGAGAAATGCAAATCAAAACTACAATGAGATATCATCTCACACCAGTCAGAATGGCCATCATCAAAAAATCTAGAAACAGTAAATGATGGAGGATATAGGGAGGGTGGGAGGGAGGGAGATGCAAGAGGGAAGAGATATGGGAACATATGTATATGTATAACTGATTCACTTTGTTATAAAGCAGAAACTAACACACCATTGTAAAGCAATTATACTCCAATATAGATGTTAAAAAAAAAAAAAAAGAAATACACTTCACTCACAGGTTTTTCTTACAGTTGGTTTAGATGCAATTATCCCATGTCTGGCTGTGGTAGTCATGTGGAAGTGAAGGTGATCAAATTAGGAGACAATGTGGAGCTTTCACCAGGTCTTGAGTCTTGGCAGATGGCGCTAGACTCATATTCCTATCCTTTACTGGCTGTCTGTTCTACGGCAAGTTTCTTAAACACCCTGAGGCTCGTTTCCTCAAATGTAACGTGAAGATAATAGTGCTTCACTATCTTTTAAGAATTTGTGAACATTAGAGGTGATATGTATAAAAACCTGGGATAGACTGGGGAACACAGAGATATCCAATACATGAATAAAGCACAGCCATTACCACTCTAATTCAGTGTCACTCACAATTAAAAAAAGTTATAGAACGTTTTCTATGAAAATATTCAAGGTACAGAAGAGAAGCTAGGACAGGAAGGTTAAAGTATGGTGGGGGAGAACAGGAATGGCCAAGAGCCTTCATTGAGCCCCTAGGCTCCTATCCAGTGTGATCCCCGAGGAGTTTCAAAGTCATGCCTCATCATATCCATATCATAATGCTCCTTTTTCAACTGAGAACCCCAGAAATGAAAGAAAGCAACTTTCCCAAGGTTCTCAGGCTGGTTGTTGGCAAAGCCATTAATAAAACCCAGTTCCCATGACTGCTTGTCCAGCTCCTTCTCCCTACACTGCAAGCCTTCCCCAATTCATTTCTCATTTTGTTTCAATAGGTAACAGGCACAAAAGTTACTTTCAGAAGAGAAACTAGATTGTGTGAAATAGATACCTGAAACCCAGGAATACATAACAGGACACTGTGAGAGAGGAGACAAGGAAACTAAAAAGACAAAAGGAATTAACATGTATTGCCATGGAGGAAAATTTAGTTTAATGACGAACAGAGCTATTCAATTGTGCAGAGTACAAGAACACATTTCTTATGATAACTCTAGTCTCAAGGAGGAATTCAAAAGATGTGTGATAAATTCTTCATAAAAAGTTAGGTCAGTCTAAAATCTACTGTGTAAGCATTTATATACAAAATGGGTAAATTTTAAAAAAAATACAGTTTCGACTTTTAGAGGGTAAGCTTCAGTAATCTGGAAAATTCACTTTTTATCAAACACTGCATGCCTCACGCAGTGAGCTCTTTGAGGAGGTTTTTCTATTTGTGTAGTATATTTACTGATTGCTTTCATTCAAATAATTCCCATTGTTTGAAAAGACAAACGTTGTTGTAAAGCAGATGTACATAATCAGAAGGAGGAAGAAAAGCTCTGCTGAAGGTCAGATGAGGAGAGAAAGTCTCTCACTGCTTCTCATAATTGCTAGGTTTACATGTATCTGTATTTTCTGGTATCAAATGCCCTTCACCTTCCCCCGATACCTAGCCAAACAAAACAATCACCTCCTCCTCAGCACATTCTCTAACTATTCCCAGCCCACAATGACTTCTCTTTATTCTACTCCTGTGGCATCTAAGTGCCTTGTAACATTCCTTAAATTATTTGTCTTGTACTCTATCCAAATTATAGATTGTTTATTAACATCTGATGTGCAAGATTCTTAAATATAGTTAATTTAAAAGCATTTGAATACATATTAAATGTTTGCTCTTTCATGACATCAATCAGAATGCACAATGCTCAGAAAATGTGTTAAATCAATAAATGAATAAATGTATGAATAGATAATGAATAAATTTAGAAGCTGCGTTCAAAATATTGAGTGAAAGCAACCCTAGCCTAATGAATGCTTTAACAATGTTTACATATGAATTAAATTAATTTCACACCTTTCAGTCATGAGATAGTGGCTTGTTCAATATGGTCTCAGCATGGCATAATGGAGAAGAAAAATGGAACTGAAATAAATGCTCAGTCCCTGTCCAAAAAACACACTGACTCAATTTAAAGCACATTATATTATATGTAGGCCTGTTTCCCCGAAAGTCAAATAAGCAGTCCAAATTTGGATCTCTGAGATCCCTGCCAATTTTGACACTACTGGATTTATGATATGATGGGAAGTAAGGAGAAATGACCAGACAGAAGGCTCCAGTTTATTGTTTCTTCTCAGAGCCCGTTGGTTCTCAAACCTGATGGCTCTTCAGAATCACTTGTAGAATTTCCAAAAACAGATAACACAGATTAGTGCTTACAATACTGTATTCCATGTGTGTCCCACAGTTTTAAAACTATTAGGCTCTACTCAAGCTCAGGGAAGGCAGGGCCCTCTAATACAAATACCAGCATAAAGAGGTCTACAATTTTCTGTAATGATGTAATATATGAATGGACCCAGTACCTGCCAATAAAATACACTAGACAGAAGTGTGGCATTATTTTGTGACAGAAAGACTTGGTCTGACAAGCAAGAAACCTCTGGAAAATAAAATAAATAAGGGGGTGTATTATTAGTCTTGTAAGACATTAAAACCCACTAGCAAGACTCTTTAGCTAGGATTGTACTGGCAGGTGAATTAATAGAAATATCCATAGAATAGAGTATGAAATCCAGAATTATCCCTCAAACATATGAAGGTTTCATATATGCTAAAGGAGGCATTTCTAATGAGTGGGCCCAAGATGTATTCTTAAGTGATGCTAAGGAAGATGCATGTCTTTTAGAAAAAACAATAAACTTGGATCCTTACTTCACATGATATATCAAGGAAAACTTCAAATGGATTAAAGATCACAATCCAAGGGGGGAAAAGGGAAACTGTACGAAGAAAACATAGAGTATACTCCTTTAAAATCAGAGTGGATAAAGTTCTACACCAAAGATTCAAAATGTGGAATGCATATATAAAAGATGGCTTTTAATAGATAACTAAAAAGAACAACAAATATTTTCAAATATACGAAATAAAATTTGAAAATAAGATGGAAAATATGTGTAACTCATGTCACAGACAAAAAGATAATCTCCTTAAAATATAAAGAACAATCAGAAAACAAGAGAAAAAGACAAAAAACACAATAGAAAAAAAGAACAAACACATGAACAAAGAGTCCACATAAAATAAAGACAATGACTCTATATGAAACAGACACTCAACCTCAGTCCTAAGAGAAACACACACTAAAACAATGTGAGGTAGTTTTGGTGCCAGCAAAGGCAGAGAAGTGTGTACTGGATTAGAGCTCCTGTAAACAACAATTTTTAAACACTGGACAATATAACAGTGAACAGTGACTATTTAAAAGCACTAGAGTGTAAACAAGAGCTGGCAGAAGCTGATGGGGATTCAACTTTGAAAAAAGCAGGTTCATTTGGTAAGTTCTGCATTTGTAGGATTTTGCCCCTGAGAGCACTCTCCTGTCTATAAGGTAGTAGTAAGTGGATAGAATTCAAAGACTAAGCTGAACTTTTTTACACTGAGGTGTCAAAGCATGGAGGTCAGTTTTTAAGAAGCAGTTGGAAATCTCTGTATGTGTGTATATAAGAGGTAAGGATACAGAAGGATATGTAGCCTAAGAAAACATAATGGTGATTTCTGCATAGTAGGGATACGGTGTTTTATTTTCTTATTTTAGCTCTGTATTTTCTACTTTCCACATTTACTACTTTTGTAAAAAACAAAAATAAATAAAAACAAGGAAAAAAATGTAAAGACCTTAATTTATGATTCAGCTCTACCAACCTCTGGAGGAACCGGAGAAAATGATTTGATTTTCTTAATTCTTATTTTTCTCAGCTGAAAAAATAGGCATGAATCCAACGCATATTTTTCTTAGGAAGTTCAGTTGATAAAATGTATTTAAACCTCTTAATGGGCTTCCCTGGTGGCGCAGTGGTTGAGAGTCCGCCTGCCGAAGCGAGGAATGCGAGTTCGTGCTCCGGTCCAGGAGGATCCCACATGCCACAGAGTGGCTGGGCCGGTGAGCCATGGCCGCTGAGCCTGCGCGTCTAGAGCCTGTGCTCCGCAACGGGAGAGGCTACAACAGTGAGAGGCACGCGTACCGCAAAAAAGAAAAAACAAAAAAAAACCCTCTTAGCACAGTGCCTGGTCCAGCTGCTAAATCCTCATCCTCACTGTTGGTGTCCAGTTACCGTTGTCCACTGAGCAAATGAGTGAAATCAATCAATGAATGAGATCCACACAATCACTGCAAGAGGAACTGGCCCAACCTTCAGTTTTCCCCTGCAGGGCATTCATGCTCAGTCCTCTGAGTAGCTGCTAAGGACGTTCAGGCTAGACAGGCTACGTACGGTAGGATGACAAGTGACAGTAATGTAAGGACAGGCCGCTAAGTGCTGAAAAGCACAGTTACCTGCCTCTTCTCTTACAGGCACAGCAAGACAGCACATATCAGGGAGGCAAAGCTGTTAGCAAAGTTATGGAAACTAAAATCAGGTGTTTGTCAAAAGCAGAGGTCGAAAAGGTATTGTATATGACAGAGAAGGAAATTCAGCCTAGTAGGTTCTTATTAAAGCAATCTTAAAGCTGTCTTGTTGGGCTTCCCTGGTGGCGCAGTGGTTGAGAATCTGCCTGCTAATGCAGGGGACACGGGTTTGAGCCCTGGTCTGGGAGGATCCCACATGCTGCGGAGCAACTGGGCCCGTGAGCCACAACTACTGAGCCTGCGCGTCTGGAGCCTGTGCTCCGCAACAAGAGAGGCTGCCATAGTGAGAGGCCTGCGCACCGCGATAAAGAGTGGCCCCCGCTTGCCACAACTAGAGAAAGCCCTTGCACAGAAATGAAGACCCAACACAGCCAAAAATAAATTAATTAATTAATAAACTCCTACTCCCAACATCTAAAAAAAAAAAAAACTAGAGGAAAAAATCAATTACAGAGGTATTTCAGAGTGCTAGACTAGAGCTTTTTAAAAAAAAAAAAAAAAAACTGTCCTGTTTCTTCCCCAAACTATTGAGTCAAGTTAATGTGCATGTACTTAGTTTCTTGGATACACTGAAATAATTGTCTCCCGTGAGTTTAAATGAGAAACTAATGAGAGTCGGACAGAGAAAAGGAGTGTATTTTAATGGCAGGAAGTGGAAGGGGTCCCTTTTACAAATCTAATCTTTAAAACACTGGTTGTCCTCATTTATTAGTAGACTAGGAGATTTCATTGGTAATAAATTAATCCTTGTAGGTGTAATAATAGAAGTGGCATCAGTAATAGCAGAAGTAGCTGTAAGGATACAACATGTGGAACAAATTTGAACGTTCTCTCCATTTACTAGTACCCTGCATTGTCAAGTGACCTGGTAGTTGTTGTTGTACGTATCTTACAGAGGAGAGAACTCATTCACCAGATTGTTGCCTGAACCCATGCACCTGGTCCATAACGTGCCTAGCTTAGAACCCAGGATAGCTGATACACAGATTCTCCAAATTTTTCTCTTTTAACAGGGTTTCCAGATCATGTCTTCTTCTGCTGCCTTTCTCTGAACACGTACTTATTTGCCTGTATACCAGTAAAAACATGAAGACAAAAGTCAGAGATGAAACACTTTAGAGCCATCTCCAGCAATTCAACTTCATAGGCAGCTTCCCACTATTCACTTGGATAGCCCATGAAGTTCAAAATCAATTTATCCTAAAAACTAACCATCTTCCTCTCCCTAAACCTGCTCCTCCTCCATTGTTTCCCTATGTTAACGAACAGCACCACAATTGGATTCTTCTAGTGACTTAGGTCTGAATCTTAGAAATCAGTCCTCTCCTGCAGTATCCAATCCAGTCAATCCCATCTCACTGGCCACCTGTTCAGCCTCTTCGCTCCATCAAGCTACTTACTTATCTCAGGTCACCTTCTCTCACCCTTCCAGCTTTTAGCCTTGAACCTCTCCAATCTGTCCTCCACGGGTCCTCAGCAATTTTATGTGTGTCTATTTTTGAACTGTCAGAAGGATTGGCACAGCTAATTATTTCTGCCTTCTTCAAACCCTCTTTCCTTCTTCACTTGACTTTTAGATCACCATTCTTGATTTCCCCCCGATGTTTCTGACCAAATTGTCTCAGTTTTTCTTTGCTGGTTATTTTGCTTTGCCTAGAGGTCTATTGATAGTGATTTCCTGGGAGAGATCTCTTTCAATCATATTAAATATTTAAATTGTAGGGCTTCCCTGGTGGCGCAGTGGTTGAGAGTCCGCCTGCCGATGCAGGGGACACAGGTTCGTGCCCCGGTCCAGGAAGATCCCACGTGCCGCGGAGCAGCTGGGTCCGTGAGCCATGGCCGCTGAGCCTGCGTGTCCGGAGCCTGTGCTCCACAACGCGAGAGGCCACAACAGTGAGAGGCCCGCATACCGCAATAAATAAATAAATAAATAAATATTTAAATTGTAAGCCCATTTATATGCTGCTAACATCCACATCTATATCTGCAGCCTGGACCTATCATGTGAACTCCAGAATCAATTATCTATCTGTCCCCATGTCATCTTTCTTAGATGTCTAAGAGACATCTCAAGTTTAACATGTCCAAAATCAAACTCCAGATTTTCCCTCCTGGACACAGCTGCTCTTCTTGCAGTCCTCTCCTGCCCAGTCAACGGACAAGTCACTCTTCCAGTTGCTCCAATTTATTTTTCTACATAGACTGGCCTCCCTACTATTCCTCAGATAGGTCGAGCGTACTCCTGCTATAGGGCCTGTGTACTTACTGTTCCTTCTACCTAGACTCCTGTTCCCCTAGACCTCAAGTCACTCCTGCACTTACCTCAGCTCGCTGATCAAACGTTCTCTAATCAACAAAATTTTTTCTGACCACCCTACAGAGAATTACTGTCCTCATCACTGTTCTCCATTCCCTGCTCTGTATTTCTCCATACAGTACTTACAACTATCTGAAAGACTTTATAGTTGTTACTGATTCTTTTTCTCTCTTCTTCTACAAGACTAAGTTCTGTTAAGGGAGGAATCTTATCTATTTTGATAGGTATTGTATCAGTATTTGTATAGTAAGATCCAGTAAGCACTCAAATATTTGTTAGATGGACAGATGGATGGATGGATGGACGGATGGATGGATGGACGAATGAATAGCTCATCTTTTCCATAGCACTATAATTTATATATCTGCCAGAACATTTATGCTCTATCATAATTATTGGTTAATTTTTTTTCTGTCGTCACCAAACTGCAATCTTCTGAAGAGGAGAGCCACGTCTTAATAATGTCCTTATGCCTAAAATAGTACTGGGTGAATATCAGGTACTATATGTTTGCTTATTTGAAAAAAACAAAGTAGGGAGAGAGGAAGGGAGACATGTTTAGTGTATGGCCAGGTGAACATAAGGTAACTGGGATTTATCACTTCCTTTTACTTGGGAAATATCCTCTTTTTTTTTTTTTTTTTTTTTTGCGGCCCCGCCCCCCCCCCCTGGTT
>NW_020172822.1:296706-311910 GCF_003031525.2 Neophocaena asiaeorientalis asiaeorientalis | reverse complement strand
TTTTTTGCGGTACGCGGGCCTCTCACTGCTGTGGCCTCTCCCGCTGCGGAGCACAGGCTCCGGACGCACAGGCTCAGTGGCCATGGCTCACGGGTCTAGCTGCTCCGCGGCATGTGGGATTTTCCCGGATCAGGGCACGAAACCATGTCCCCTGCATCGGCAGGCGGACTCTCAACCACTGCGCCACTAGGGAAGCCCTCTTCTTTTTTTGTAGCCTAAGATGGATTTACTTTTTCAAATAATCAAATAAAGACGTATTTCCTCCAGGAGTCAGAATTTTAGAAGGTAATGAGTGAACACGTTAATGAACGTAATGCCCAGGAATGACAGCTATAAGCCTTGTGTAGAGGTAGGCACTATACAGAAATCTAAATATACTGCCCTCTCATCAATCTGTAATGAGTAATGTACATTCAGAGCTCACAAAATATTAATGACAGAAGGGAACTTTGAGTCCAGCGTCTTACATTTATAGATAGGTAAACTGAGACCAGGAGAGTCACCCTCCTGCCACAGAGCAAGTTAATGGCAGCATCAGAATATGAAACTATTCTCCTGAATCTTAATTCTGTTTTTCCTAACACTGCAAAGCCTCATCAATTCTCTTCTGTATCTGATACATATTTAACAAATGTCTGTAACTTTCTCTTCATTGATATGACCGTATACATAATATAATTAAAATGATGAAGAAAACATATTCCCAAACCCATCAGTCACTTAAAGTTGGGGTGGGAGCTTGTTTGTTATAAGCATCAACTTACCAATAAGGAAATGAGGAAGGCTGGACCATAAAGACGCTAAGCTGTTTTGAAAATTAATATTGTCAGCATCAAAGCATATAAATATAGCCAAAACCATCCAGTTAATTGATTTTCAAGGCCCTGGTACTCACATTTGCCCTTGACCACAGTTAAAAGATTAGCGTGGCTTTGGGTTGAGCTTGCTACCTTTTCTATCCAAAATGTAAGATCTGGTGCTGAAAGATCAGTATCTCTAGATTTAGACCCATGAATTGTTAGAATATCCCCATTAGATCATCCATCCTAAAAGGAAACTATTTCCTATGTTTCTCTAATAACAGTTCCTTATTTTTTCTCTTTCTTCTCTGGATTTCTCTTCTAACTCTTCTTTTCATGACCTTCCATGGTAGTAACACTTACAGTCCTGTTCTTAACCCCCCCTCACCTCCCATACTTTGCTTATATAAATAATCTCCTTCATTCTCATAGCTTGAAATATCTTTTAACTGCTAGTGACTCAAATCTATGGCTCTAGATCACCTTCCTGAACACTATCCTGATACTCCATTTCCCACTGCAGTTGTCTATATACAACAGGAAGTCTTGCATGCACTTCGAGTTCAACATATCTAAAGCTTAGATCTTTGTTTCCCTCTCAAATCTTTTTGCTTCTCCAAGATCCCTGTCTTAGTAGAAAAGTACTATCATTCACCCACTTGATGAACCCAGAAACACGGCAGTCAGTTCTGATGCTTCACTCTTCCTCCTGATACCCATCCCCCCCTCACATCCAATCAACCACCAAGCCCTGTGGCTTCCACTTCAAATCCTACCAGCTTTCTAGTCTACGGCAGGAGCTTCCCCAATGATGTTCCCTCCTCAAGGCTCATGCCCTCTTATTCATTGCATCCAGAGTGATAATTCTAAAATGCCTTTCATATCGTATCATTCTCCTGATTAATAATCTTTAACGGATCCCTGTTACTCTAAAGATCAAACTTACAAGCATGATTTGGTACCTGCTTGCATCTTTTATCCTCACCAAAAAAAAAAAAAATGCCCACTAATCCCTTCTTGCCTAGACAACATTTACTCATCTTTCATTCCTTGGATTAGCTATCACTCTATATGCTGTGTTAGGTGCTCTCCTAACACTTGCAATTCCCTCCATCAGACATGTAGTTTTATAAACTCTTATGATTTGATTTGTCTCTCTTCCTAGATTGTAAGTGCCACGAAGGCAGGACCACCTGTTTACACTTCACTCTATTCCCAGCATGTAGAACCATTTCTTAGAGGGTAAGTAAACAACAGAAGAGTTGTTGGATGAATGAGAGGGTGGGGTAGAGAGGACAATTAATGAAAATTATGCAGGAAGATTAAATAACAGAGAACATCCTGCCATAAAAATCTATTACTAAAGCCCCTTGGGTGATAAGTAGCAACTTCTCCCGGAGTCCACCTGAACGAAGCTGAAATAACCTCTTTACTTTCCGTCTTCTACAACCACCATAGGAAGAGCCACTGATCCTCTTCAGCAGGTCCTGCTCCTATTGCTGGGTCACACAGATGACACGGAGAGACAGAATCAAGAATTAATGTTGGACTAGTGAGTCATGGCGGAATCAGCACACATGATGTGTGCCCATCAGGGAATACCTGGTGAATCTAGACCAAGAGCAACCAGAATTGTGCCTGAGAAGCACTCAAGGTCAAGGCTGCCTATTGGGTCCCAGGGTTTAAAGCAGTAGTGACAAGACAGGCACACAGACAGGCAGTTTGGCTGGGCCAATGGCCATACATCCTGAGGGCAGAAATAAAGGTCCTCTGGAGCTAAAGAATAATTAGTACAAAAATCACTGAAACTGGGGCCAGAGCAGCCCCAGGAAGTCTGTGGAAAGTTAGTGCTGCCTGAGGGCTTCCAATGCCCTTTAAGAGACACCAGCCTCATCTCTCCATGTGGTCCTGACTACTGGTCATCTGCTTTTCCTGCTCTTTGTTAAGGTGATCATGAACCACTGGCATCTGACAAAAGTTCATGCGGTGCACAGATGAGGGAATTCATAAGGAACACATGGATGGCCTCAGGCCCGGAAGGCGTCTTAACAGTAACAGTTTCCTCTGACAATGAACAGGGATCTTGGTAAGAGAGACCCTGATGTCATCATGCCTAAAAAGGAGACACAGCTGGACATTTTACAGAAGAACACTGAGAAAAAAGCAACTGGTTCTCTAAAAGTAACAGTTAAAAAAAAAAAAAAGAAAGAAAGAAAAAAATGAAATAAACAGCAGCCACTGTGGAAAACAGAGAGGAGGTTTCTCAAGAAACTAAAAATAGGACTACCACATGACTCAGAAATTCGACTCCTGGGTCTGAAAAAAACAAGAAGACTAATTCTAAAAGATAAATGCACCCTAGTATTTATAGCAGCATTATTTATAATAGCCAAGGCATGGAAGCAACTTAAATGTCCATCAACAGATGAATGGATAAAGAAGATGTGGTATATATATATATATATATATATAGAGAGAGAGAGAGAGAGAGAGAGAGAGAGAGAGAGAGAGAGAGATAATATATACACAATGAAATACTCCTCGGCCATAAAAAAGAACAAAATTTTGCCATATGTAGCAACTTGGATGGACTTGGAGGGCATTATGGCAAGTGAAGTAAGTCAGACCAACTTATCAAATACTGTATGATATTGCTTATATGTGGAATCTAAAAAATACAACAAATTAGTGAATATAACAAAAATGAAGCAGACTCACAGGTGTAGAGAACAAACTAGCGGTTACCAGTGGGGAGCAGGGGAGGAGCAATATCAGGGTGGAGGAGTGAGAGGTACAAACTATTGGGCATAAAATAGGCTACAAGGATCTATTGTACAACACAGGGAATACAGACAATATTTTGTAATAACTGCAGATGGAGTGTAACCTTAGAAAATTGTATAAAAATATTTAAAACAATTTTTTAAAAAAGGAACAAATAGAAAACACACTAAAGACTATGGGATAGTGATTGCATATTTAATTTTATCAGTAGTACTTTTGAAATGTTTACTATATGCCTGACACTATGATAAATGCTTTCATACATTGCCCCATTTAATTCATATCACAACTTTATTAAAATCTGCATTTAAAGGATGAAAGAATTGGGGCCCAGAGAATGTAACTCACTCAAGGAACAAAACTGGTAAGTAACAGAATTGGGGCTTGAAGCCTTTCTCTCTTCCATGGAGCTCAAGTTCTCTCACTTCTCCCCTGTCCTGCACCTCCTTCATTTGAGGTTCTCTGTCTAGACCAGGTGTAAACTCTCTCTTTGTTCATTAAGCAGGCCTCTCTCAGTTCTCAGGAGTTGCTAGAAGGCAGATTATTTCAGTCCATTTACATTTACACCTGCAGGCCAGAAGGTCCCTGGATACCCCACACGTTTTGCTAAGAACTCCAGCACCACATCCCTAAGTACCACAGCTTCAGTTAGCTACATATGATGTGTGAAACAGGAAAACCACACCGTCAGAGAAGGCTGATGGGAGGTAGTGAAATAGCCATCACACATTCCCGGAAGTCTGGAGAGAAATGCCAACTCCAGAAAGAGGGGTTTTTTTGTTTGTGAGAGTGTGTGCTTGTCAACGATGGTTTAAAAGGAACTGAGAGAAGTGGCAGTGTGAAACAGAGCTCCAGCTCCCTACCCACCAGATGGTCTGGGTTTTGCCACTTCGCTTCTTCCCACAGCAAACGTATCTCTGTGAAGAGGGGAGTTGCCCTATTTAGAATGAAAAGATATGGGGATCTCAGTCTCCTGACCCATGGCAGTGGGTGGGTAGGGAGCAGCAATAACAAATTGTATGAAATCACAACTCATCATGATCAGGCAGGACTGCTCAGCCCCTGCACTGATGCACTAAATCATCTTTGGGCTAAGGCAGTAACTCAACAGCCCTTGAAGACCAGGCTGGTACAGCTTTCTTCAGGGCCAGATGCCCTGGTTGGAGTTTAAAAAAATACATAAAGCAAAGAAGAATATCTGACCCAACTTTGGAAGAACACACCGAGGTCCAAAAAGACATTATGGGACTCAGGAAATGTCATGTAGAGAGTCAGCAGTGGAACAACTGCTTTTAGGATTAAGATCCAAATCTTAGGGCTCCTCCATGATCTTCCAGGCTCATCTCTCACCACTGCCCTAACTCACTAAATCCCACATTTAGTTCCCTTGATGTTGTCCTTGCCAACTGTTTCACAGCATAGAGAAGAATAACATTTGTAAGACACAGTGAGAGAAATATACCACACCTGTTGTGTTCAGAGGATGAGGACTTGTGGTCCCGGTCCCTCTGGTGAACCTCGACACTCTAACCAGAACATTCTGCTCTAACACACTATGCTTTCCCTGCTACATGCCCATGCTGTCCCCTCTACTTGAACTCCTCTTTACCTGGTTAGCTTATGCTTACCCTTCATTTACCAGCTGAAGAAGCCTTTCATCCCAGAAATCATCTCTGAACCACTCTACCACAAGGACCGGTTGACAAAGGCTCCTCAAGAACTCTGTTGTCCCCCTGCAAAGCACTACTCAGCTGCTAAATATAGCACTAGGCATCTGTATGGTTATTTGATCAATATCTACCTTGCAGGGGTGGAGCAGGCTGGCAAATCCTGAAAACAAGAACCATCTCTCTCTCTTGCCCATTATACCTCCAGCCATTAACACAGTACTTATTATAGGTATATCCTTTCATAATAGGTTTTTGTTACATATCTAATGACTTAATGGCTGGAGTTCATGTCCCAAGATGGTAGAGGAGTACTTTGCCCTGACAGCCCTCTTTCTAACCATGTTCGCTGAACTTAATTAACCACTATGCCTTCTTCTCCAAGTAAAATTGTATTAATATTTGCAGATGTAGTAGTTTCCAGGGCACACTTTGGGAAAAGCTGGGAAAGAGCACAGAGTCAGGTGTCAGCAGATGTAGATTCTCATTCAGACTTTGCCAATGACTTTCTGCAGTACCTCAGGGAAGTCTCAGACCCTCCCTGCTCCTCAGTGATCTCGTCTGTCATCAAGTCGGCTTCTTCTAACTCTACTACTCCATCATTTCTATATTATAATCCCTTTCATGCCCTTTTCTCCAATTTTACATCTTCTCTCCCTGGTATGCAGTATCTATGTATTTCCTTCTGAATGTGCCAATTGGGCCTGTCTGTCCCCAGCATCACCTAGATTCTTCTCCCTTTCAAATCTGACTTGTCCCATTTACTTGGAGATGCAGATTTCTCCTTTAGTTCCTCCATTCAACTCATTCCTCTTTAGCTTAAGGGCTAGCTAGTGGCTGGGTGAGTTACGCTGCATAAGGAAACGTTATCATTTTAATAAGTGGTCATTCTACTTAATCCAAATTGGAGTAGTTCAAGCACCATGGCAGGGTTAGCAGATGAAGTATTTTGGACCAGGGAAGATCTTCCAGTGATTCAAGTAGTGTTTCACATAGGCCTCTATCTATAGATAAGGTTGATGTTGAAAAGAGGCACAATAATACGTGAATTAACCAAATCAGAGTGTTGAGCTCTGTGAGTCTCTGTAGCCAAAACTGAAACGCTGCTGTTTCCCCAGGGGTAGGAAGGCACCCTGCTGGCCAGCCGGCGGAGTCAGCAGGGAGACGGAATGGGCTGGTATGGGTTTGGCAAAGCCTAAAGGACACCACAGAGGGGAAGATAGATGCCAATCTGGTTCAGGACACACAGCAGGAACATCAAGAACACTGTAGCTAAGAGGAGAGAAGGGATCCAAGCCAGATGCCTCACAGCTGGAAGTGAAAGCTCTGTTCATTGCTCTGATGCCATATAGCAAATGCTGCACAGAAGTGGAAATTCACCAGTCACCAGATGGTAAGAAGTGCCCTTGCACCATCACGGAGCTTATATTAGGTAGTCTCAAGTGAAAGCCCCTCTGGGGTGTAATGAGCTGAAAAGCAGCCCCCCCAAACATCTCACCCAAAGCAAAGCCTTATAGGACCCAAGGGCCCCTCAGCCTCAGAGAAACGAAGGCTCCAGATCCACTTCCGTGAACCCCCTACAGACCCTAGCCTCATGAGTCCTCTTCAGATTTCAGAGAACAATCTAGTCCAAGCTCCACCCTCACTGACTCTCCCTCTGTAGCATAGGTTGGCCATCTTTTTCTGTAAAAGTTAAAGTGAACACTTAAAGCTTTGCTGGTCCTATTCGCTCTGTTGCAACTACTCAACTTTGCCATTGTAGTATAGAAATAGTCACAGATAATATGTAAGTAAGTGAGCATGGCTGTGTTCCAATAAAACTTTATTTACAAAGGTAGGCAGTGATCTGAATTTGATCCGTCAACTGCAGTTTACTAACTCCTGCTCTACAGCTGTACCAATGATAACAGCCAATACTGCCCCCTCTTCTTATTTGCTCAAACCTAGAACTCCAGCAGACAAGATCTCTGAAGTCCCCAGATTCAAGGAGTTTTATTGCCTACCCTTCGCCTATAAGTCCTTCATTCCCCCAGGTCACACCTAACCTTCCTCCCCCAACAAGACTTCACTAGCACAAATCTGTGGATTTAGTCACACAGTGTTTTTGATGTCGGGATATAAGATAGCAGGCATAATGGCACAGGACAAAAGAGCGCCCCAGAACAAACAGCAGATTATCAATGGCTGAAATAGTTCTACAATGATTACTACTGAGGAAGTTGGACTCAGGAGGCTTACTCCTTAGTTTTGTTTTGATTTTAATATTTATTTGTTTATTTGGCTGCACTGGGTCTTAGTTGCAGCCTGTGGAATCTTTAGTTGTGGCATGAGGGATCTAGTTCCCTGACCAGGGATCAAACATGGGCCCCTCGCATTGGCAGCATGGAATCTTAACCACTGGACCACCAGGGAAGTCCCACTCCTTTGTTTTATGTCTTATTATACTACAGGTTAATGACAAAGATAAGATGATTACAACTGAGGGAATTATTGGCCGATTTTATTGATTAAAATTTTAAATAAAAAACACAAACCAAAAAAACAGAGGAATATGTAAGACCCTGGATCACAAGTCAGAAGGCCAGAGGCCCTGGCATGGGGATGACTAATTGTCTGATGTCTTTAAATTAATGGTTAATCTCTCAGAGCAATTCCTCTTACTACTAGACTGGGGTAACACTTTTTCTGATACATCTTGTCAGCTCCCTAAATAAAATCCTCTAAAGACTCTCCCTAAGCTATAGATAAAAACCAAACTCCTTGCTCACCTCTCTAGTCTCACCTCTTACAAATTTTCCCTTCATATTCTACCCTGCAGCCATGGGAGCAAGACACATCTCCCTATTCACAAAACTGCACATAGATTCTCCCTCCCAGTAGATCATTAACTATGCCCCACCCATACCCTCCTTACCTCTCAATCTTGTTTACTTCTAGTCTCTGTTCAGACATCTGGACCCTCCAAGGCTGGATTAGATGTTCCTGTTTTATAATCCCATGTAAATCTATCACTATTCTCATTACTCATTAATCTACTTACTCACCCTATGAGATAATGATGTTTTGAGCACTAGAGTTTTTTCTTAGTCACCGTGGTATCACTGAAGTCTAGTACTCTTCCTGACATACAGCAAGAATTCAATTTGCTGAACTAATTAATAAGACAGTATACTTCAGAAATGAAGAACTCCAGAAGCATTTAATTCTCAGAAAAAATTACTTCTTGTGAAAAAAAGTCATCAAAATGTTGCTTTGATACAAATGGTTCCCCTTGACGAATAGAAACTTGTTCATCCCTCACCTCCAAACCCTTGTCGAAACATTTTGAAACTAGAACTTTGCTTCACAATAATCCAGTGGGGAGAGTAAAAAGGAATTGACATAAATGAAACAAGATTGGCTCTAAGTTAATAATTGTTAAAGTTGGGTGATGGGTACATGGGAGTTTAGTTTAATATTATGTGATATGCTTTTCTCTACGTTTGAAATTTTCCATAATGACAAGTTTTACAAAAGGCAAGAATTTATAACAGGAAAAGCAAAGTGAAGGTCTATAGCAGCTTTATCCCTCTCACCATATTCACATACACTCCATTTAAAATAACATTCTATGAGGAGAATTACTTTGGATTTTAAAAAGATAGGAATTCACATGTAGGATCAATTGAAAACTTACAACTCAAAACTGCAATTTAAAATTACATGTCATTGGGCTTCCCTGATGGCGCAGTGGTTGAGAGTCCACCTGCCGACGCACGGGACACGGGTTCGTGCCCCGGTCCGGGAAGATCCCACATGCCATGGAGCGGCTGGGCCCGTGAGCCATGGCCGCTGAACCTGAGCGTCCGGAGCCTGTGCTCCGCAATGGGAGAGGCCACAACAGTGAGAGGCCCGCGTACCGCAAAAAAGAAGAAAAAAAAATTACATGTCATTATAGTCCCCTGCTTGCCCCACGTGAATGAGTTATAGGTACCTGAAATTTAACGTGTCTCAAACACTACTTCTGATATCCTGCCACTCCTCTTCCAACTGCCCTTCCACCACCATCCATGTCGCAGAAAATAGATCCATCACTCACCCAGTTCCCCTATACATTACATCCAATCTACCAAGACCAACAACAAAAAATAAAATAAAAATAAAATAAAATTACATGTCATGCTTTGCCTTACTAATTGTAATTCCTGAAACTGTGTTATTCATGATGAATCATAATTATACAAACTATAAAAAGAAAACATCTAATTTAGGTAATTTTTGTGAAAGAGTGGAAAAGACAGCACTCTTTCAAAAATAAAAGCAACTACAACCTTCAAAAGAAACTCTGCATGGGGTAGAATGGGAGAAAAGGTAAATACGCCTCTCTCTGTGCCTGAGGAATCTGAAATAGCTTTTCTATGACCAGTGGTCTGTTAAGTGTTGGAAAGGACCATTAAAAGCCTTTGTGTAAGTGTTGCTTAACTTCACCCTCTGTCCTGAGTAATCTGAAAAATGGATGTTCGGTCTGGACTCTAGATTGATTAGATCCAGGGTAAGTATTTGTGGCAAGAATAGTTCATAAATGCCGTTAGGTGCTTCAGATCAGGTTGCCACAGACCATTAGGTAAGATTGTGAAAGATTATGATTCCTTTAGCGAAAACACATAGAGTTACATTTTCCCCTTAGTAATTAGTGAGAAATCAATACATAAATATATATAATTATTTTGTATACCTGTGTGTGTAAAATAAACATATGACAAATTTCTAGGGAAAAATAAAAAAGGCTTTGGGTAAAAAGGAGTCTCAGTACTTCATTAAAGCAGCATCAATCAGTTGCTGGTGTTTACAGCCTGGCACGTCTTGGAGGGACCATCATGCTGGCTCACAGTAATGAGCTACACAATTAATCGCTCAGTGATAGCGAACAGGGCATTCAGACAGACGGTTAACTCACCAACAAAGCAAACATCAACTAGAAGACCAAGGAGTTTTGTTTTCCTTAATTCCTTCTCTCTTTTTCTTTCTGTTATTAACCCATAAAAGGTAGAAATGTCTTTGAGGAGATATAGAATCAGCTTTCAAATATACCACGAGAATGTGTGCTAGAGAAAGAGTGAACACTGAACTTGTAAGTTTTAAGAATGAGGTCCAAGTCCTAGCTAGAGGATGGTTACTCTCCGGTCTGGGCTAAGTCACATTATGCCTCCAAGTTTCAGGTCTTTCACAGACAAAGCAGAGATGACAACAGGGATGGTGGTAAGTCTCATATGCTATCGTGCACGGTAGATTAGGTAACTGTTGCAGCTGTAGCAGACAGCCATAAACTTAGTGGATTGAAACACTGATTTCTTATCTTACAGTTCTGGAAGTCAGAAGTCAAAAATGGATCTCGGGCTTCCCTGGTGGCGCAGTGGTTGAGAGTCCGCCTGCCGACGCAGGGGACACGGGTTCGTGCCCCGGTCCAGGAGGATCCCACATGCCGCGGAGCGGCTGGGCCCTTGAGCCATGGTCACTGGGCCCGCGCGTCTGGAGCCTGTGCTCCGCAACGGGAGAGGCCACAGCAGTGAGAGGCCCGCGTACAGCAAAAAAAAAAAAAAAAAAAAAAAAAAAAAAAAAAAACGGATCTCACTGGGCTAAAATCTTCCATTTCCTTAAGTTTTCCAGCTTCAAGAGGCTGCATGCATTCCTTGGCTCCTGGCCCCCTCCTCCATCTTCCAAGCCAGCACCATTATATCTTCAATGTACACAGTATGTGGACACACAGACACACATGCTTCTATATGGAGATTTATTTCAAGGGACTGGTTTACTTGTGGGGGCTGGCAAGTCCGCAATGTGTAGGATAGTTCTCTGTAAACTCTAGGGCAGGAGCTGAATCGGCAGTCCACAGTCAGGATTTCTTCTCGCTCGGGTAAACCTCTGTTTTGCTCTTAAAAACTTTCGGATGATTGCAGGAGGCTCACCAGATTATCAAGGATAATTTTATTGATTATAATACAAACCACATCTACAAAATACGATCACAGGGATTAATGTAAATAAGGATACGGTTGACTCTTGAACAACACGGGTTTGAACTGCACAAGTCAGGTGTACAAGGAGAGTTTTCACTGAATACATACTACAGTACTACACGATCTATGGCTTCAGAACCACGGGTACAGAGGGCGCACTATAAGGTTGTGCAGGGATTTTCTACCGCATGGAGGTTCAGCATCCCTAACCCCTGCATTGTCCTAGGGTCAATAGCATATTGTTTCTTCCAGGGAAATTATGAGCTACAATTACGTTTTCTTTTATATGCTTGTGTGTATCTTCTGGAGTTAAAATGTTTTTTTTTTTCCTTTTGCTCTCTATGTGCCTATCCTGATTAACTCTTTCAAACTCTCTGACATTGTGAAATACTGATACATTTTCAGTTTAGTCGAGTGTACTGGGTAATTAACCATTTCATTATTTTCAGGAAGATCTGCCATCTAGAGCAATCTATGCCTCTGTTTCTATATAAATTGGGGCATTCTAGAACTTCTGAACAATTGTCGTTCGAAGACATTTCCTTTGCTGCCTTTCAGGGAAATTCTGTATCTCTCTTCTGTGTTGGATCTCCTGTAACCTGGATCTCATGTCTTCTTTTGGTTTGCTTCCACATTTTATAGATTACACCCTTCATAGTTCCTGGGAAAGGATGTTACAGGTAAACTCCTTGTGCAGCCTTGCATATATACCTTCACATTTGATTGGTAATTTAGCTTGTTATAGAAATCTAAGTTGATACTAATTTGGCCTCAAAAATTTTTAAAGGCTGCCCTAATTGTATCTACTGTCCAGTGTTATTCTGATTTCTGTCCCTGATTTCCCTATTCTTTTCACCTCTTTATATACTTATGAGCTCTTTTTATCTTACTGGCTTGAAATTTCATGATAATGGTGTGATAGTTTGATCAGACCATTTAATGTAGAAACATCTTCCCAAGGTGCAAGAATCTGTTTTTTCTCTCCCTTCATCTGTGGGGTGGTGGCCATCTTGAAATAATTCTTTAATTTTATTTGTTCTCTAATTTTCCAACTTGTTATCTTTCTGTTCTATTGTATAGATTTCCTTGACTTTATCTTCCAATTGTCTACGGGTTCTTTTTACCTCCACACATACTGTAACAATTAAAAACACAGATTGCCTGGGTTCTAGTTCTAACCCTACCACTTAGTATTTGAGTGGGTTTCAGCAAGTTACTTATCTAGCCTCAGTTTCCTCTCATGGAAAGTGGGGGTGATAATACTATGTGACTCTCAAGATTAAATGAGTTAAGATTTATATTTTAAAACACTTCCTGACACATAATAAATGATACACAGTTAATTTAAATAATCATAGGTGTCTCCAGTCCCAGATGTCTAAAACACTGGTGAACATCAATTAACAAAAAATTATACCTTACATTAACCCTAACTGTGTGTCCCTACTTTCTCATACCCATTCACTCCTTTTAAAACCAGAAAGCACTCACCTCTCTATTTTGTCTCCAAAACAATTATTCGCATCACCCCATACACATATACACACCCTGAGAAAATTCCCTTCAGCCATTTCTTACTTGGTCCCTCGACATCACTCGACATCTTGGCTACAACCCTGTAGAGGAAACACATATCCTTCTAGAAGTTATTCAGAGGAGAATAACCATGTTATTAGGAGGACCCTGAATCTCGCCATTTGAAGAATGCTTGAAAAACTAGAGCTCCTTATCCCAGAGATGACTACTCAGCCGAGCAAGTCCGTGTTTTACCCTTGCCTGTGCAGCACCCAGTTCCCTTCAATTGGCAGTAACTTTCTAATTCTCCTTAGGAAAACCGTTCTTCCCTCACTATCAGTCTAAGTAGTTCAAGAGGGACTGACTCTACCCATTAGCTCCAGGAGTGGAGGGGACACACAACTGGTCCAAAGAGGGCATCAAATTTCCTTGTTTCACTGATTCAGGAGTGGACTAACAGTATGATTCACATTAATTTGGGGACTCTTGTAGATCTACTGGAAAGTCATGCTGAGAAATATTGCATGACTCTGAAGCCAACACAGAGGAAAGACAGGCAGAGAGGACAGAAACAGATTACCAGCAACAGTCACCCTAAATCCACTTGTACCTGAAGCTATTCACTATGGGACTTTTCATTGATATGAGCCAATAAATTTCTACTTTTTGTAAGACAATTTAAGTTGGGATTCTGTCATTTTGAGGCAAAATAGTCCTAACCCAGTAGACATGATGAAAGTTGCCTTTATGGGTATGAAATAACAGTATAACGGAGCTGAGTTCATTCACTGGGAAAATATTTAGCTTATACCCATTCTGTGCCACAGTGTAAAGGATTTCTGAAAAAATTCTGGTCGTGACAGATGACCAATTCATAAGTTGACCTTGGCCTACAAAATACAGCAACATTTTATTAAGCCCAACACTTGAAAGGATATTCTTTAAGGGGATAGGATTAAGGCAGGGATAATCTCTTCTACTCATATAAATATTTATAGTCATCCATTTCTTTTTTTTTTTGAAAAGGTAAATGCTTAAATGCTGTAAAAAGCATATATCCTCATGATAAGTTAAGTAAAAGTGGTTTATAAAAGGAAAAGGGACTGGCCCAAGAAACTCAAGAGTACAGGAAAGAACGAAAAGAGACAAGAGAATGTAAGAACATAGGCCCTGAATTCAGGCTCATCAGATTTTAAATCCTGACTCTGCCATTTATTAGCGGTACACTGTTAAATAACTGATTTCTTTATGTTTCAGGTTCCTCAGTTGTAAATTATCAACAGTTGTTACAAATCACAGATCATTGTGAGGTTTAAATGAGCTTTGATATGTAAAAAAATTTAGCATGTTTTCTGGCATACATTTTACTGATATCATTACCAATAAATTGGGGTTAAATCTAAATATGTCTCCCCATTCCAACAAAATTCTCCACTTCATATGATTGTTTTATCTATTATGTCCTACCTCAAATTTTGTTTCTATTCTCTGAGAATATTTAAGAAAGATCTGCCCACTCTCTCGTCTTGTGTGATTTAACTTCCTAGTTACAGGGCTTTAGCCAATAACCTTTGCAATCTTGAGGACCTCATGTCAAAAATATAAATGTCATCAGATGAATGGATAAAGAAGATGTGGCACATGTATACAATGGAATATTACTCAGCCATAAAAGAAACGAAATTGAGTTATTTGTAGTGAGATGGATGGACCTAGAGTCTGTCATACAGAGCGAAGTAAGTCAGAAAGAGAAAGACAAATACCGTATGCTAACACATATATATGGAATCTAAGAAAAAAAATGTCATGAAGAACCTAGGGGTAAGACGGGAATAAAGTCACAGAACTACTAGAGAATAGACTTGAGGATATGGGGAGGGGGAAGGGTAAGCTGTGACAAAGTGCGAGAGTGGCACGGACATATATACACTACCAAACGTAAAACAGGTAGCTAGTGGGAAGCAGCCGCATAGCACAGGAAGATTAACTCGGTGCTTTGTGACTTCCTAGAGGGGTGGGATAGGGAGGGTGGGATGGAGGGAGTCGCAAGAGTGAAGAGATATGGGAACATATGTATATGTATAACTGATTCACTTTGTTATAAAGCAGAAACCAACACACCATTGTAAAGCAATTACACTCTAATAAAGATGTTAAAAAAAATTTAACATAAGATTAATAAGTTCTGGGGATATAATGTAGAGCATAGTGGCTATGGTAACAATACTATATTATATACTTGAAATTTGCTAAGAGAGTAGCCCTTAAATGTTCTCACCCCCCACACACACACACACAATATGGTAACTAACTAACCTTATTGTGGTAACCATTTTACAATATATATGTGTATTAAATCATAATATTGTACACCTTAGACTTATATAATGTTACATGTCAATTACATCTCAAGAAAGCTGAAGAAAATTATATATATATATA
>NW_020172822.1:127129-296577 GCF_003031525.2 Neophocaena asiaeorientalis asiaeorientalis | reverse complement strand
GCCTTTGCCCTGACAGGAGAGAGAAAGTCATCCGTGTGATGGTTTATTTTATATGTCCATTTGACTGGACCATGGATGCTCAGATATTTGGTTACACATTATTTCTGTGTCTGTGAGGGTGTTTGTGGGATGACCTGAGCATTTCAATCAATGGACTTCAGTAAAGTGGTCTGCCCTCCCCAAAATGGGTGGTCACCATTCAATCCAAAATAGAACAGAAAGTCAGCAAAAGGAAGGATTCAATCATTCCTGTCCGAATGCTGGAGACAGGACTTTGATCTTCTTCTGCCCACCACAACCCTGGTTCTTAGAGCTTCAGACCGGACTGGAACCTACTCTTCAGCATCTCTGGTTCTCAGGCCTTCGACTTGGACTGAATTACACCACCAGCCTTCCTGGCTCTCCAGCTGGCAGATGGCAGTTCATGGGATTTTTTCAGCTTCCTTAATTGTATGAGTCAATTTCTTATAATAAATCTCTTCCTATATATAACCTAGTGGTTCTGTCTCTAGAGAATCCTGCGACTTAAACTGATACTAAGAGCTGGGTGCTGTAACAAATACCTGAAAAGGTAAAAGTGGCTTTGGAACTAGGTAAGAAGTAGAGGCTATAAGAGTTTTGAGGTGCATGCTAGAAAAAGCCTACATCCCTATGAATGAACCTTTAAAGGCGATACTGATAAGAGCTCAGAAGGAAAAGAGAAGAGCTCATAGACAGCCTCAATCTTCTTAGAGAATACCTAAGTAACCATGGACAGAATATTTGTGGAAATATGGACAGTAAAGGCCATTCTGGTGAGAGCTCAGGCTTAAAGGAGGAAATGAGGAACGCGTTATTGGAAACTGAAAGACAGGCAATTCTTGTCAAAAAGTGGCAAATCAATTGGCTGAATTGTGTCTGTGTTCTAGTGTGTTGTGGAAGGTAGAACTTGTAAGCAATGAAACTGGATATTTAGCTGAGGAAGTTTCTAAGCAATGTGTTGAAAGTACAACTTAACACCTACTGACTGTGTATAACAAAATGAGAAAGGAGAGAAATGATTTAAAGATGGGGTTGTTATTCTAAAAGGAAGCAGAACTTAAAGGTTTGAAAAATTCTCAGCGTATCCATATTGCAAAAAAAGGAGAACACTAATGGTGTGGCCAGAAAATCATTTGATAAGTTTAGTGTGTATCAGGCATCTCAAAAGAGGTCAGATGCTGTTCTTCAAGACAATGGAAGAACGACACTAAACCTTATTCAGAGAACCCCACACTCTCACCAAAGGATCAGAGTGCAATGGACTGGGGGCAGAGAAGTTTCAGGATGCCCCTGCCCAGTGCCTCAGGGGTGGGACCTCCATAGAAGACTGCAGTGTGGGCTATGCCTTCTGGAGCCCTGGGGGGTGAGGCCACTCAAAAGAGCCATGGGTCAGGGACCACAGCCTGGAAGGTATAGGGCCCTAGCAGAAAACCATAGTGGAGATAGGGCCTAGGTAGAAAGTCATAGCTGTGGGGCAGGCTTACCAAATCATGGGGGTCATGTTTCTACCCCAGTGGGCTTGGAAAGCAGAGCGTCAAGTCAAAGATTATTCTCGAGGTTTAAGGGCTCATGCAATCACACCATTAGGTTTTCAACCTACTTGGGACCTGTCACTCCTCTCTTCTTTTGTCTATTTCCCTTTGGGAAAGGGAATGTCTATCGTATGCTTGTCCCATTGTTATAGTTTGGAAGCATATAACTTACTGGTTTCACAGGTGGAGAAGAAATTTGCCTCAGAATAAATCACACCTCAAAGTCTCACTCATATCTGATTTAGATGATATTTACATGAGACTTTGGACTTAAGACTTTAAAGTGGATACCGGAATGAGTTGACTCTAGGGGCTCCTGGGATGAAATGAACTTATTTTTCATGAGAGAAGAACATGAATTTGGGGGCCCAGGGGCAGAATGCTATATATCACATGTTTGTGTTCCCCCCAGTTCATATGTTATATTTGGAGGTACAATCTCAGCAGGGGTCATAAGAATGGAGCCTTCATGCATGGGACTGGTACCCCTACAAATGGGAAAAGTGCCCCCAGACAGCAGTCTTGCTCTTCTGCCAAGTGAGGACACAGCAAAAAGACAACTATGTTGGGGACCATGGGAACTTCCAATAGCCAAGTTGGACAGAAATTGTGGGTAACCTGGGATCTACTACTTGTGACTGGCATTTTAAGTGAAGGTCAGTCTCATGGGACTGAGCCCTTAAGCTGTGCGGCCTGTGCTAACTCTAGTTAGTGTCAGAATTAAGTTGAATTGTACGATACACAGCTGGTGTCATGGAGAATTGCTTGGTATGAGAAAACAGCAACAACAAAACAGCCACCAGGTGTCAGAAATTTGAGTGTGACAGTGACAGTAAAGGAGAACAAGTTTTTGACACAGCCTCAAACCCATATTCTTTACCAGCAATTTGATATTACTCCCCCCCCGTAGGACCCACACTCTTGTCAACTTCATATGTGTCAATAAAACTGTCTACAGTTAGTGTAGGCCAGAATCCCAGGATGGGCAGCAACTTAATTTGAAACTAGAAACCTTTGGGTTCCACTACTGAAAATACAACAAACACAAAAACATACCTATACCTAACCTTTTGAGTTCGAAACAGAATTTGAAAAATAATTATAAATAATAAAACTAAGTAGTATTTAACTTACTGGTTTTGCTATTATCTTAACTAAAAGAAAATAACTTAGAAGTACCATAATTGTTCTGAATTTGATCAAATTCATCTTATTCAACAGAATGTATTTCATCTACCCAATTTACTTACTCTGTTACTTTAGGCAAATTTTATCAACTGACTTGGAAATTTGTCCTTTATGTTAATGAGTTAATTTGTGTGTGTGGACATGCATTTATAAAGAATGTGAAAATGAAAAAAAGATAAGAAAATGCCCATGATTTACAAAATATTAAACCGAAATGTACAACTTTAAATGTTCAATCTCTTTTATTTCCAGGTGAGAAAAGTTAGAGCAAGAGAGGTAAAGACACTCTTGAACCTAATACTTTAAAAGAATGTATCAAAAAGTGACATTTATCTATTGAATAACTCTAGGAGAATAGCAAATTTTGGCAATGTTATGTAGAAGCAATTGCTCTGATTCTTCTCCCTTTTGGTGTTTTAAGTATAAATGTTTGGCATATTCTTACTATTATGTTCTACAACAGTTTTACGACCAAAGACTTCATATTATATCTCTCCAGTCTCCATTTCTTGCTGTGAACATAATTCACTTTAAAATATTTTGGCATAGACCATGGATTTATACACTCATGTGTGATTTAGTTTTAGTACTGATATATAACCTGAGAATAGCTAGTTAGTATTTACCCCTATTTTAATGGAAAATACTCATTCAAAGGGTAAAGACGCACATAGGATTTTTTAAAAATATCTTTATTGGAGTATAATTGCATTACAATGTTGTGTTAGTTTCTGCTGTATCACAAAGTGAATCAGCTATATGTATGCATATATCCCCATATCCCCTCCCTCTTCATCTCCCTCCCACCCTCTCTATCCCACCCCCTCAAGGTGGTCACAAAGCACCGAGCTGTTGTCTCCATGTGATGCAGCTGCTTCCCACTAGCTACCTATTTTGCATTTGGTAGTGTATATATGTCAATGCTACTCTCCCACTTCGTCCCAGCTTACCCTTCCCCATCCCCATGTCCTCAAGTCCATTCTCTACGTCTGCATCGTTATTCTTGTCCTGTGCCTAGGTTCATCAGAACCTTTTTTTTTTTTTTTGGGTACCATATATATGTATTAGCATACAGTATCTGTTTTTCTCTTTCTGACTTACTTCACTCTGTATGACAGACTCTAGGTCCATCCACCTCACAACAAATAACTCAATTTTCTTTCTTATTATGGCTGAGTAATATTCCATTGTATATATGTGCCATCTCTTCTTTATCTAATCATCTGTTGATGAACACTTAGGTCACTTCCATGTCCTGGCTATTGTAAATAGGGCTGCAGTGAACATTGTGGTACATGACTTTTTTTGAATTATGGTTTTCTCAGGGTATATGCCCAGGAGTGGGATTGCTGGGTCGTATGGTAGTTCTATTTTTAGTTTTTCAAGGAATCTCCATACTGTTCTCCATAGTGGCTGTATCAATTTACATTCCCACCAACAGTGCAAGAGTGTTCCCTTTTCTCCACACCCTCTCCAGCATATATTGTTTGTAGATTTTTTAAGATGGCCATTCTGACAGGTGTGAGGTGATACCTCACTGTAGTTTTGATTTGCATTTCTCTAATGATTAGTGATGGTCAGCATCCTTTCATGTGTTTGTTGACCATCAGTATATCTTCTATGGAGAAATGTCTATTTAGATCTTCTGACCTTTTTTGGATTGGGTTTTTTTTTTTGGTATTGAGTTGCATGAGCTGTTTGTATATTTTGGAGATTAATCCTTTGTCAGTTGCTTCATTTGCAAATATTTTCTCCCATTCTGAGGGTTGTCTGTTTCAATTTCAGTGCTTGTGATTGGCCTGTTTATATTTTCTATTCCTTCCTGGTCCAGTCTTGGAAGGTTGTGCTTTTCTAAGAATGTGTCCATTTCTTCCAGGCTGTCCATGTTATTGGCATATAGTTGCTTGTAGTAATCTCCCATGATCCTTTGTATTTCTGCAGGGTCAGCTGTTACTTCTCCTTTTTCGTTTCTAATTCTATTGATTTGAGTCTGCTCCCTTTTTTTCTTGATGAGTCTGGGTAATGGTTTATCAATTTTGTTTATCTTCTCAAAGAACGAGCTTTTAGTTTTATTGATCTTTGCTATCATTTCCTTCATTTCTTTTTCATTTATTTCTGATCTGATCTTTATGATTTCTTTCCTTCTGCTAACTTTGGAGGTTTTTTATGCTTCTTTCTCTAATTGCTTTAAGTGTAAGCTTAGGTTGTTTATTTGAGATGCTTCTTGTTTCTTGAGGTAGCATTGTATTACCACAAACTTCCCTCTTAGAACTGCTTTTGCTGCATCCCATAGGTTTTGGGTCATCATGTTTTCATTGTCATTTGTTTGTAGGTATTTTTTGATTTCCTCTTTGATTTCTTCAGTGACCTCTTGGTTATTTAGTAGTGTATTGTTTAGCCTCCATATGTTTGTATTTTTTACAGTATTTTTCCTGTAATTGATATCTAGTCTCATAGTGTTATGGTTGGAAAAGATACTTGATACGATTTCAATTTTCATAAATTTACCAAGGCTTGATTTGTGACCCAAGATATGATCTGTCCTGGAGAATATTCCATGAGCACTTGAGAACAAAGTGGATTCTGTAGCTTTTGAATGGAATGTCCTATAAATAGCAGTTAAGTTCATCTTCTTTAATGTGTCATTTAAAGCCTGTTTCCTTATTTATTTTCATTTTGGATGATCTGTCCATTGATGAAAGTCGGGTGTTAAAGTCCCCTACTGTTATTGTGTTACTGTCAATTTCCCTTTTTACGGCTGTTAGTGTTTAACTTATGTATTGAGGTCCTCCTATGCTGGGTACATAAATATTTACAATTGTTGTATCTTCTTCTTGGATTGATCCCTTGATCATTATGTAGTGTCCTTCTTTGTCACTTGTAACAGTCTTTATTTTAAAGTCTATTTTGTCAGATATGAGAAATGCTACTCCAGCTTCCTTTTGATTTTGATTTGCATGGAATATCTTTTTCCACTCCCTAACTTTCACTCTGTATGTGTCCTTAGGTCTGAAGTGGGTCTTTTGTAGACAGCATATATACAGGTCTTGTTTTTGTATCCATTCAGCCAGTCTATGTCTTTTGGTGGGAGCATTTAATACATTTACATTCAAGGTAGTTATCGATATGTATTTTCCTATTACCATTTTCTTAATTATTTTGGGTTTGTTATTGTAGGTCTTTTCCTTCTCTTGTGTTTCCTGCCTAGAGGAGTACCTTTAGCATATGTTGTAAAGCTGGTTTGGCGATGCTGATTTCTCTTAACTTTTGCTTGTCTGTAAAGGTTTTAATTTCTACATCAAATCTGAATGGGATCCTTGCTGGGTAGAGTAATCTTGGTTGTAGGTTTTTCCCTTTCATCCCTTTAAATATGTCCGGCCACTCCCTTCTGGCTAGCAGAGTTTCTACTGAAAGATCAGCTGTTAACCTTATGGGGATTCTCTTGTATGTTATTTGTTGCTTTTCCCTTGCTGCTTTTAATATTTTTTCTCTTTGTATTTAATTTTTGATAGTTTGATTAATATGTGTCTTGGCATGTTTCTCCTTGGATTTGTCCTGTATCGGATTCTCTGAGCTTCCTGGACTTGACTATTTCCTTTCCCATATTAGGGAAGTTTTCAACTATAATCTCTTCAAATATTTCCTCAGACCCTTTCTTTTTCTCTTCTTTTTCTGGGACTCCTATAATTCAAATGTTGCTGCATTTAATGTTGTCCCAGAGGTCTCTCAGATTGTCCTGAGTTCTTTTCATTCTTTTTTCTTTATTCTGCTCTGCAGTAGTTATTTCCACTATTTTATATTCCAGGTCACTTATCCCTTCTTCTGCCTCAGTTATTCTGCTATTGATTCCTTCTAGAGAATTTTTAATTTCATTTATTGTGCTGTTCATCATTGTTTGTTTGCTCTATAGTTGTTCTAGGTCCTTGTTAAATGTTTCTTGTCTTTTCTCCATTCTATTTCCAAGACTTTGGATCATCTTTACTATCATTACTCTGAATTCTTTTTCAGGTAGACTGCCTATTTCCTCTTCATTTGTTTGGGCTGGTGGGTTTTTACCTTGCTCCTTCATCTGCTGCATATTCCTATGTCTTCTCATTTTGTTTAATTTACTTAGTTTGGGTTCTCTTTTTTGCTGGCTGCAGGGCTGTTGTTCCTGTTGTTTTTGGTGTCTGCCCCCAGTGGGTAAGGTTGGTCCTTTCCCATATTAGGGAAGTTTTCAACTATAATCTCTTCAAATATTTCCTCAGACCCTTTCTTTTTCTCTTCTTTTTCTGGGACTCCTATAATTCAAATGTTGCTGCATTTAATGTTGTCCCAGAGGTCTCTCAGATTGTCCTGAGTTCTTTTCATTCTTTTTTCTTTATTCTGCTCTGCAGTAGTTATTTCCACTATTTTATATTCCAGGTCACTTATCCCTTCTTCTGCCTCAGTTATTCTGCTATTGATTCCTTCTAGAGAATTTTTAATTTCATTTATTGTGCTGTTCATCATTGTTTGTTTGCTCTATAGTTGTTCTAGGTCCTTGTTAAATGTTTCTTGTCTTTTCTCCATTCTATTTCCAAGACTTTGGATCATCTTTACTATCATTACTCTGAATTCTTTTTCAGGTAGACTGCCTATTTCCTCTTCATTTGTTTGGGCTGGTGGGTTTTTACCTTGCTCCTTCATCTGCTGCATATTCCTATGTCTTCTCATTTTGTTTAATTTACTTAGTTTGGGTTCTCTTTTTTGCTGGCTGCAGGGCTGTTGTTCCTGTTGTTTTTGGTGTCTGCCCCCAGTGGGTAAGGTTGGTTCAGTGGCTTGTGTAGGTTTCCTGGTGGAGGGGACTGGTGGCTGTGTTCTGGTGGGTGGTGCTGGATCTTGTCTTTTTGGTGGACAGGGCTGCATCTAGTGGTATGTTTTGGGGTGTCTGTGACCTTATTATGATTTTAGCCAGCCTGTCTGCTAATGGGTGGGGTTGTGTTCCTGTCTTGCTAGTTGTTTTACATGGGGCATCCAGCATTGGAGCTTGCTGGCCATTGTGTGGAGCTGAGTCTTAGCGCTGAGATGGAGATCTCTGGGAGATCTCACACCGACTGATATTATGTGGTGCCAGGAGGTCTTTAGTGGTTCAATGCCCTGAACTCAGCTCTCCCACCTCAGACACCCAGGCATGACACCAGGCCAGAGCACCAAGACCCTGTCAGCCACACAGCTCAGAAAAAAAGCGAGAAAAAAAAAATACCAAAAAATTTAAATGTTAACGTAAAAATAAAATAAGATAAAATAATTAAAAATTTAAAAAAATTATTAAAATTAAAAAGTAATTTAAAAAAAGAGAGCAACCAAACCAATAAACAAATCCACCAATGATAACAAGTGCTAAAAACTATACTAATATAAATATAAAAATCAGATACAAGTCAGTTGCAGACAGCAAACCCCAACTCTACAGTTGCTTCCAAAGTCCACCGCCTCAATTTTGGGTTGATTCGTTGTCTATTCTGGTATTCCACAGATGCAGGGTACCTCAAGTTGCTTGTGGGGATTTAATCCACTGCTCCAGAGGCTGCATGGAGAAGTTTCCCTTCCTGTTCTTTGTTCACACAGCTCCTGGGGTTCAGCTTAGGTTTTCGCCCCACCTCTGCATGTAGGTTGCCCTCAGGCTTCTGTTTCCATCCAGACAGGATGGGGTTAAAGCAATGGCTGATTAGGTGGCCCTGGCTCACTCATGCCTTTTGGGAAATCTGGGGTCTTCTGCCAGCATTCAGTAGGTGTTCTGTAAGAGTTGTTTCACATGTAGATGTGTTTTTGATGTATTTGTGGGGAGGAATGTGATCTCCACATCTTACTCCTCCGCCATCTTGAAGGTCCCCAGTAGTTGCAGTCAGCTCAAATATTCAGCAAGTCTGATTGTGGAGGCTTGGTGAGTCCGAAATTTGATGAGGTAGGCTAGCAGGCTGGAGACAGACGCTGGGAAGAGTTGCTTTTTGCATCCAAAGGTAGTTTGCTGCAGAATTCCTTCTTGCTCGGAGGAACTCAGTTTTGTTTTTAAGGCCTTCACCTTAAGGCCTTAAAGACCTTTAATGAGGTCCATCCACATCATGGAAGGTAATGGAGGGTAATCCACTCAATATCCATGAATTTAAATGTTAATCTCATCTACAGACCCTGCGGGAGTGGGTAGCATTCCTCCGGTTCCCAGTCGGAGGGCCATGGCACTGGCAGCCCTCCTCTGCAAAGTGACCCCAGTTCTGTGCAAGGTCCGGGGCACCTTGGAGCTGGAGGAGCTGCGGTGCCACTTGTGGGCAAGCTTCTGTGGGGATGTACTGGCTGGGCTGCTGCAGTAGCGTGGGAGCTTCGTGGAGGCCCGGTGGGAGGCTGCCGAGTGCGTGGTGCAGGCCACCTGGCTCCACACACAGGATTTAGCTGCCTTTCTCTCTAACCAAAATCAAAGGTTTGGTTAATTCGCATAAGAGATATTAGAAACACCCTTGTATGAAAATGAAAAGATGTTAAGAATGTGGCAAGCCTAGAGACACCCTTTAGAATGGTGCCTAGGATTAGGATTCAGAAGTGTGTTAGTTTAAATACTAATGTGGAATATTTGTGTCACTTGACTCCAAGTATATGTTTCCACAACTCAAGTAGGCTTGTCCTCCTCTAATGAACTTCTCCATATGGTCAGGACTTTTCTGTCTACTTGCTTATATTTGTGGCAGACATCAGTCTGTGAATTACATTTTTCTAGCATGTAACTCAGTTGTAATGTCATGAAGGAATATACCTATAAGCACATACCTACTTCTAAATTATGGAGGCCACTGATATTAACCAAAATCACCAGATAATTACAAATGACCCATTACATTAGCTCAGGTCAGTTTGCAAGAACTGAGGTCAGTTTGCAAGAACATTCTTTGAAATGTTTTGGTTTTTGAACAGGGGCTATTTATGCACCATCAGAATATTCTGGAGCTAGATACACGGTCAAATTATTGAATAGATCCTAATGCAATGGTTCCTGAGTCCAGTTGGGCTGGAGTCACCTCAAGAGGGCTTAAAAACACAGATGACTTTGTGGCTTCTCCATTGAAAAATGTCTCCTATTTGGTTCTACTCTGCATGTTAATTTTTCCGATCTGGGTTCCATCAATACGGAGAGATAGTACTACGTTTTTATTAGATTATAGGTCTGTGTACTCTGCCATAATTCTAATGAATTGACAGCAATCATATCACTATAATTATTACAATGTTTATTCTAGAAAAATATATAAAGTAACCTACATATCAAGAAATAGATTTAATTTAAAACTAAAACCTGTAGATATCTTCACCACTAATTTGTAGAAATTGGGTAAAAGGAAAAAAAATAGAGAGAGAGAGTGAAGGAATTTTCCCTGTAAAATGCATTTCACATTTAGATTTATTTTAGTTTTGGAGTCATGCAATTAAATTCTCTCTTCTAATGGCATAAATAAACAAACACAGGCGACAGTATAGCTCCAGATCTACTGAATTGGGATTTCCAAGAATGACACCTGGAAATCTGTATCTATATATATGGGTATCTATATTTTTCAGAGTTCCCTGGGTGGTTCTCAAAAAGCCAACTTGACACAACTTCATGAACCAGCTGCCCTTTGGAAATCACAGAGTAAAATGACCAAGTTTATTCTGTGATTCTATGTCTACATGACTCCTGGTTAAACAAGCCTTTGCAATACCACTTGAAATTTCCATAGTGGAGACAGCCAGGTAAAGAGACAGGAAAGAGAATCAAATACTGGATCATGGAGAGAGATGGTTGGTATTGGGGGATGGGGATATGCTACAGAAATTCTAATGAAGGATTTCTTTATAGTCTGTGATAATTACAAGGGCCACCAAACAGACACCCTTCTTTTCTTGTAACTGAGAAATCAATCATAAGCTAACAGCTTATCTTTGCCAACTCTCAGTTAAATCCCTGGCTAGAGTTTGTCTCAAGTAAATGAATTTTTGTTATTCCTCCTAACTCTTGTTGGCAGAGCACAAGACATTTACCATCTGCTCAGCTTTGCACTGGCAGTAGGTATACATTGCCTATTTCCCCAAGGCAATGAGCAGAAAGAAGTAACACATCACAGTAGACTTGAGGGTGGGATTCCAATGTTCTGGCTATGTGATTCCACTGGAAAGGATTTCTGAAGCTAGAGGGGGCTTGCTTAACTAGCTGGGGCCAAGGACCTGACTCCTAGGCACTATACCATTGCCACTGGAGGGCTCTATGATGGTGGGAATTCAGAAGTCTTTCTTACATAATTTTTCATCTGTTAAACTTTAAGCTTTTGCAGTTTAAGCCTCAGGTTTGCTGAGGGGTTACTTTCTGTCAAGCCCTCTGTATTGATGACTAAGACCCAGGGTTCCCTGCTCTCATAAAGCATATAGTGTAGTATGGAAAACAAGTGAATAAGTAACTGACAGTCTTCTAAGTATTATGACAGGGATAACAGGTGCTCTGTAGGCACCTAGAAAGTCTTGCTTATTGAGGTGGGTGATGTCAGGAAAGAATTCGTTAAGGTTTTTTTTTTTTTTTTTTTTTTTTAAGACCCAAAGGATGGGTGTGAGTTAGCTGGTACAAAGTAGAAATCTTGCCTGAGAAAGCCTAAATATACCCAACAATGTCAATATGCCTGAAGCCCAGAGGCAAAGGTGGAGAGTGGCAAGAGTTGAAGATAAAAAAGATACTCAGAATCTGGATAATAAGTATCTCAGACTATGCTATGGAGCTGGCCTTTTCTCCTTATAGAAGTGGCAAGACCCTGAAGGATCTGAAATCTGAGAATAATAAGATGAGGCCCACTACTTAGCCACAGTTTGCCTCAATGTATTCATTCATTATTCATTCAACAAAGATTAACAGTGCATCTTCTATTTGATAGCACTGCTATCAGCAAAGAGATTTAGTGAAGAACAAACATAAAGGACCCATGTTCTCCCCAAGCATGCAAAACAACACACACACTCATAAGATAATTTCTGATGGTTATATGTACTGTGAGGATAATAAAATGGAACAATGCAATGAAGATTGACGGAAGCAGGGCATGCAAGGTTGCTTTCTGACAGTGGAGACAGAAAAGGCCTCCTTGAGGAAGAAATATTTGAGGTAATACAGCCCCATGAAAATCTGGGTAGATGATATTCCAGTCAAATGGAACAGCAAGGGCAAAAGCCATGATTTAAAAAAAAAAAAAGAACTGGCATGTTAAAGGAAGGGAAAGAATATTGGAGTAACCTCAAGGTAATTTGGACTGGAGAAGTAGCTCTCATCACTGACTCCTTTTAACTGCTGGGAATACAGCATTGAACATAAGAGAATCTTTTCCCCTCATATACTCCTTCCTACTCTGCTTCCTTTTACATGGATGCTAGACTTTTCCTGACATACAAAGTCCTGCTTTATTTCTTTGTTCATCCTTGAGGATCCTGACCCTTTCTGATGTCTTCCAGGAACAATGTGACCAACTTACTCTGGATTTCCTAAGACTTGCCCAGTGTTAACACTGAAAATCTTACATCCCAGGAAGCCTCTCAGTCCTAGATCATCAAGGATAGTTGGTCACCCTGTTGAGGAAGCCTACTCTTATCACCCTAAGGCTAGGATACCATAGACACTCAATACCTATTGCCCACAGCAATGTTTCTCAAGGGATGGATTTGAAGAAGCAGGAAGGAGCCAGATCACCAGGGCCTTGTGAATCACAGCAACAATTTGGGACTTTATTCAAAGAATAGAGGGATATAACCCTAAATCATCAGTAATGTTATATTAGTTACCTACTGCTATATTGACAAATCCCTCCCAAATTTGTACGCATAAAACAAGAATCACTTACTTAACACATAGTTTTTATGGGTCAAGGATTCTGGAGTGGTTTGGTTGGACAATTCTGGCTTGGGTATCTCATGGGCTACAGTCAGATGTCAGCCAAGACTGCAGTCACCTGAAGGCTTCACTGGGCTGCAGGATCTGCTTCCAAAGTGGATCACTCCCATGGCTTTCAGACTGGTGCTGGCTGTTTGGAAAACCTCAGTTCCTCTCCACGTGGACCCCTCCACAGGACTACCTGAACATCCTCACAACATGGCTGCTGACTTCCTGCAGAGTGAGTGACCCAAGAATTCAAAGTAGAAGCTCCATGCCTTATAACACTGGAGTCAGAAATCACACGCTGCCCCACACTGGCCATGGTATTCTTTAGATCACAGCCTTGATTCAACGTGTGATAGGGCCGTGCAAGGGCACAAACCCCAGGAAGTGACAATCACTGGGGACCATCTTGGAAGCTGGCTACCACAGATGTCACTCCAAATCCTGGTTTCCTAACTCACTAAAGAATGCTCTTGGTCACAGAGGTACATAGATGAATCAATATTATAGTTTTCCACAAGTTAACTTCTACGGATGGAACTACACCTTGAGAAGACAGCTGTAAACTACAAGCTACTGGATCTATCTTTTCACAGGTGCTTGAGGAGCTCACGATGCCTGGGTTATGCTCTTATTTTTGCCTTTAAGCCTCATCAGACCTCCATGAATGGAATTAGCCTACAATATAGGCTAATTCCTATAATTTGTATCAAACAAACCCACTGCCTTATCCTACTGACTTTTAACTGGCCACCATATCTATAGTGGGCAGAGTCAAGAAGGAAGAGTCACACATACCAAGACTTGGGACATTTATGTTTCTTAACTTAGGACACCTGGTAGTGAACTTTGTATGTTTATCTCTTTACAAAAAACTCATAGAAGGCTTGGAGTCAGAAGATGAGTTACAGCTCTGCCTCTACCTGAAATAGCTCAAATATAAGAGACACCTGACAGCATCCCAAAAGCACAAAGCCTGTGAGGCAGAAGTGTTTGAAAATGCAGGAGGACAGGATAGTTGCAGAGGAGTGAAGGGGGTAGTGGAGGAGCTCAGAGAGGTAGCCAGGGGCCAGATCTGCTAGGCCTATAATGTAAGTTAGGATGTTGGGTGTTTCCCAGTGTAATGGCAGACACTGAGAGTTCATGCACGGGAAGAACATAGTATGACTTGTTTTAAAAGGATCACTCTGTCTGCTCTTGTTCTTCTATCGTCAGAAAGTTCTCTGTCTGAAATACTACCTTAGGTATTCACATTCCTCTCCTCACTTCAACCAGGTCTCAAATGTCACCTCACCAAATAGGACGTCCCTAACCACTCTATGATAACCAACTAGCACAGGGAACTCTGCTCAATATTCAATAATAATCTATAAGAGAAAAGAATCTGAAAAAGAATGGATATATACATATGCATAAGTGAAACACTTTGCTAGGAAACCTGAAACTAACACAACAGTGTAAATCAACTATAAAATAAAAATTAAATTAAAAAAATAAAATAGTGGTTCCAACCCCTCTCACTCTCAGCTTCCTTACCCTGCATTGTATTTCTTACTAGCACATATTATTGGATGTAAAAATATCTTAGTATGTTTTAAAAGTTATCATCTACTCCCCTTTCTCAAGAGCAGCTCCTTGTTTTACACATCGTCACCACCCTAACACAGCCTAGAATAATTTCACAATTATTATTTGTTGAATGAATGAATTGCAAATGACCACTGAGAATTTTTTTCATGTCCCCAGTAAAGGCTCTCTAACTTCTTAAGTTCATTGGTCATAGATGACAAGCACTCACATTAGAGAAAAACTCCTCAGTTGGCATGGCTATCTGGAAGGCTCTGTGGAAAGAAATTCTTAGGTCATATTTGGGACCAGTAGGAAAGGGTGTCATGATTAATTACCAATGTCTATCGTGTGTGAGGGAGAAGAGCTGGTGAACTACCTGCTGTGAGTCTTCCATCTCCACATAGGTATTTAGTTTCACCTTGAATATGACTCACCAGCCACTGCTTTCACTGTGACCATGTGTGCCCAGGCCCTATCTGCCCTGACAGGTAGCTTGTTTTTGTTTTTTATACATTTATTTACTTTTTATTTTTGGCCGTGTTGGGTCTTCATTGCTGTGTGCAGGCTTTCTCTAGTTGCGGCGAGCGGGGGCTACTCTTTGTTGTGGTGTGTGGGCTTCTCATTGCGGTGGCTTCTCTTGTTGCGGGGCACGGGCTCTAGGGGAGTGGGCTTCAGTAGCTGTGGCATGTGGGCTCAGAAGTTGTGGCTCATGGGCTCTAGAGCGCAGGCTCAGTAGTTGTGGCGCACGGGCTTAGTTGCCCCGCGGCATGTGGGATCTTCCCGGACCAGGGATAGAACCCGGGTCACCTGCATAGGCAGGCGGATTCTTAACCACTGTGCCACCAGGGAAGTCCCTGACAGGCAGCTTTTTAAGGGCAGGAATTATGTGTCTGTGCTTCAGTTTCCCAATCTGCAAAACAGAATTAATAGCGGCACCTGGTCCACAGAACGTGCTAAAAAATGTTAGTTGCTTATGTCACGATAATAGTGATGATGATGACGTTGACGATAAGGAGGAGGAGAATGTTTTAATACCTAGGACTAAATACTATGGCTTACACACAGTAGGTAACAAAAACAGCTATTAAATAAAAGCAAATAAAAGTTGTTCTGAAGGCTAAAGCGGTGAGTTAGTTGCTATGATATATAAGCATTTGTTGTTTGTAATGACACACTTAAAACACGTGGGTCATGTTTCTCCCAGTTTAATGGGGTCTGAGCAAAAGATGGAGCAGCATTTTGACATTTGCTGCAGGCCTAAGCTCACGCCTAAGAATAACCTTATCCCAGGTTAGGAAAGTTCCTAACAAAGAAGGTGAAGTACCACCTCCCAAGTCTGGGATGGATGCTTAATGACAGATAGAGGGAAAACATTCAGCACCTTGTACCTAGGTTAACACTGTCCTCTTCTTCACCAAAAATTCAAGAGCGCACCCTGAGAATGTGTGCCAAGGGGTCCCTGCTGGCTGAGAGCCTTCTTCTGTGAGGTCCTTGGACAGTGGGAACAGATCCAGTGACCTTCAGGGACAAGCACAAAACGTCCGTTTTCTCTCTGTCAGAAGCACCCTAGGCATAAAACTACATCTGCCTTCGCCCCGCTGATGCAGGGTAAAATCTGTTCTACCTCTCTTTAGCAGCCTGTCCCCACTCGGTTATAGCCCCAGGTTAATTAAGTTGGAGACCTCACTTCCTTTAAGCCCTTGAGATCCCACCTATAATTACTCTGCTATTTAGAGATGTCAAGTCTTTGCATTTAAGGTATTCAAAGTGCATTCAGCCCCTGAGGATGGGGAAATGGTGTTATAATAGAAATACAAGCAACTCCGCTTGGAGAAAGATAGAAATCCCGGGCAGCACTAAAGCACACAGGAAAGAATTCCTTCAGCGCCAGTCAAGTCACGTGCAAAATAATGATAGTAATCTTCCACCCTGTGCCACGCGTAATGCTAGGGAGTGTATGAGCCATAAATGAAATGAAGCACCATCTCCCCTTCAAGAACCTTATCCACAATTAGGGTAAACAAAACAGAGCTGGAAGCAAATGAGAAAGCAGGTGTTTTTGGCCAAGAAAATAATAAGAGCATGGAATCTAGGCTAGGGATCCAGATAGAACAGCCTTTGAATGTGGCTCAGCAGTATGACTTTGGGCAATACTTCCTCTATCTGATCTTCAGTTTCCCTATCTGCTAATGGCAGGGCTTCTTCCAGATTGGTCTTATGAAGACTCGATGAGAAAATACATGTAAGATGCTCTAGTGTCATGGCTGGCACAGAGAAAGCACCCAGTGTGTCCATTCCCTCCACCAATATTTAATGTGTGCATAGGGCAAGGAATCGTTAGATGCCGCAGACAAGACAGATACAGTTCCAGCTTTCACAGAGCCTACATGCTAGAAGGAGCAAATGATTTGGAAGAAGCTGAGGACACTTAACATCACCTGAGATCTTACTCTGTGCCAGGTCCGACAATAAAGCAAGTAAGCAGGTACTCTCACTATTTTCCCATTGATAAGATGTATGAAGAAAATGACAAGAGCTGCTCTGTTAAGGATCTGATGACCTGTTGGGGGAAGGTGGTATTCGAGCTGCAGTTTGAAGAGCCTGCAGAAGCCTGCCATGCAAAGATCTGAAGAAAGAACATTCTAAACACAATGAACTCAGTAAGTGCTGACACTACTGAAGTTCAGTAAGTGATACACCAGAGTGGGATGGAGAGAATAGGAAGTTCTGAGGAGAGAGGGGGTTTCAGCTGGATGTTGAGATTGAGTGGTACTTAGCACAGACGACCAAATACAAAACCTAGCACTGCACACTCATACAGGACTTTAAAAGAGGCATCGGAGGAACTGAAACTCACATTCATTTTGCACGTGTGTACGACCGCTTTTGTGTGACAATGGCAGAATTGAATGAATGGTTGAGACAGAGACCCATCCATCATCTAGCCCACAATACATAAAATATTTACCATCTGGCCCTTTACAGAAGAAGCTTCCCAAGTCCTGATTTAGAGGTTAAAAGCACATTTAAATAAACAATACGGTTGGGCCCTCAAGCAGATTTGGGGAGGTGAGTGCTACTGGAAAGCCTGCTAACGGCACAGAAGTCCAGTGACACCCACACTGGTCTTTCTCCAAAAATTAGAGTATAGCTGCAGGCATCTGCTTGGTACTCATTCAATCCTGGTTGAACATGAATGAATGAATCTGATGTCTGAGGGGTTTTTACAAAAAAATAGCTGAGAAGGTCTTCCTCACTTTACAGACAAGGAAATTCAAGACTTAAAGTATGTAAATATAAGACACGTGGCTGTTGTCTTAGCTTTTAATTCCCAGTTCAATGCCCTTTTCTACCGAGATACCATGGGTGACCTCAAATCTGGAATGCCCCGCCCCCCTGCCAGCCCAAACCAAACCTAAAGTATGAAGAGTGACTTCTCTCCTTGCCTCTCCAAAGCCTCAGCCAAATCTCAGGTCTCTGATCACTCTGACACATGGGCCTAATTAATCACAGTACGGCATTCCTTCTGCCAGACCGCCTACTCTCGCCAACAACTCTGTTCAGTCCTGGGAGGATACAGGGGAAGGGTATGTGTTAACGATCATTCCCAGCCAGAGATCACTGGAAGCCCCACTGTCAGACACAATGTTATGACTTCTGGAAACTTCCTAAACGTATGTCTCTTAGACCTAGTCCATCACATGGGAAGTAAAAAGTCCTACCATTCAGGGGTTAATTGCTCCTTTGTGCATATTGGGAAACTTGAGCAAGGAGAAAATTTCTCAAATACTCTATATATTAAAGACAAAATGATGCTATATCACCAGGGGGACAGTAGACCAAGGGTCAGAAGTCTGAGTAAGTCTAAGGCTGCAGTGAAATAGGTAGTTAAGAGTTTGGGCTGTGGAGAGAGTGCTTTGCTTAGTTCAAGTCTCACCAGCTCTGCCACTCACCAGCTTTCGGGCCTTGGACAAGTTACAAGATCTTTCTGAGCTACAGTACTTTCACTTGGTGAAAGAGGAACAATGCTCTTACATATTTCATAGGATCACGTGGTCCACAGGGACCAGAACAACTTGTGCCAAGCATTCATAAGAGTCCTTGTTAAGACAAAGCGCTTGTTGTTAAAAGAAGAAAATGACACTGATGCAAGGGACGTAGCAATGGTTCTGCTCTGACCACTGTCAACCAGGTGACTCTGTGCAAGGCACTGAACCCTCAAAACCTCAGCTCATTTATCTATAAAACAGGAACAATAATATTCCCTAGCTAACAGAGCTTCTGCAAGGACTAAATGACCTAAGGAAAGATAAAGTACTTAGCAAAGATCCTGGCATTTATTAACGGGTCATTAAATGTCACCAGATGAAAACAAATCCAACAGAAGATGTTAAAAGCTGCCTGGCCAAGCTCACACAACTCTTTGGGGGAAAAAAAAAAAAAAAAAAAGACTGTGAATATAAAAATGGCTTTGATATGCTAAACCGCACCACATATTTCACGGGTTGTCAGGATTACTACCCAGCCAAGGAAGCCGGGCTAACGTCTGTTTACTTGGCCTGTGATTTGCAGGTCATTCATGGGAGTTGGATGCTTCAGTGGCCAGGTGCTAAGTGAAGCTGACGATTACTTAACCTGTGATCTATGATTTTTAATTATTGTTCTCAAGTCTCACCTTATATTTGCAAGTGACTCTTAAAAAGCCAAATGGCTGAGCAAAAGCATTTGGGATGGAAACATATTGGCTGAGAGACTCTTCTGTGTGATTTCACTCCCCTGATTAGATTTATGGAGAGAGAAGACACTTGCTGCTGAGCTGAAGGCTGGCCAGTTTACAGACTGGAAATCTAGGCTTTGGAGTTTTAAATCCAACACGGGTGTTTGTACTACATATATGTGTGCACAAGCTCACACCAGGGCTGCGAGGCAGCATGGCATACTAGAGAGCGTATGGGCTCTGATGTCAAACATGACTCCAGATTGCATTATTCAATAGCTTTATGAGTTTAGGCAAGTCATGGGGCCCTTGTGTGCCTCAAATGCTTCACTTAAATAGGAATAATCAAATCTACCTGGGAGGGCCATGGCAAGACTGAAAGATGAACTATTTAGACACCTAGCCATAACTGACAATCAATATATGGCTATAGCTAGATCAACTGAATTTTTAAATGAGCCCTATAATTTTATATGTGACCCTAAGTCATTTACTTGAGTCTCAAATTCACCATTAAGACAATGGGGCAAATCTAACCTACCCTGTGGATTTTTTTAACCAATTTTAACCAGTATTTATGCAGCATCTTCTCTGTAGCAGGTACAGCGGTAATTACAAGGAACACTGATGAACAGTAAAAGCACTGTCCTTTCCCTAAAGGAGCTAAAGTCCAAGGAAAGAGAAGCATTAAATATAGGACAACTACTTAGAATAGATGCGGTAAGAGATGGTCTACAGACTATAAAGGGAGAGCCTCCTTTGGATTGGGAAGTCAGGGAATGACTTTCAAAAGGAGTTAACATTTAAGCTTAGATCTTGACAATGGACAGGAGTAGCAGAGCAAAGAATGGCATGAAGAATGTCAGAAAGACAGCGCAACAAGTACAACAGCCCTGAACAAATAGTCAATGGGGAAACTATCCTCTAGGTCTTGAGGACAAAGTTGCAACAAGACAGATGATTTCAGATTGTGTGTTGCTCACATTAGGGAAAGAATAAGGAAGAAAAGGCATTTAAATGACTGAGCACAAGGCATGGCACAAACGCAACTTTCTATCTATCGAAAACAGAAATCAAGACCCATGCAGCAATGACAATAATTGGGTAAGTGGCAATACATGTCCCCAGGGAAAAATCAGCTCTACCTATTCAAGGCAAAGCATCGTAACCGTTTTTGCAGCTTATTTGGAAGAAAAAAAAAATCCCCCCAAAAAAAGTTTTCCTAAAAATTTCTGTTTTAAATCTTATGGTTACCAGTGGGAGAAGGAGGGGAAGGATAAATTGCGAGATTGGGGGGCCTCCCTGGTGGCACAGTGGTTGAGAGCCCGCCTGCCGATGCAGGGGACATGGGTCCGTGCCCCGGTCTGGGAAGATCCCACATGCTGCAGAGCGGCTGGGCCCGTGGGCCATGGCCGCTGAGCCTGTACGTCCAGAGCCTGTGCTCCGCAACGGGAGAGGCTACAACAGTGAGAGGTCGGCGTACCGCAAAAAATAAATAAATAAAAACTAAAAAAAATTGCAAGATTGGGACTGACATATATACATTACTGTATATAAAATAGATAACTAATAAGGACCTACTGTATAGAACAGGGAACTCCACACAATACTCTATAATGACCTATATGGGAAAAGAATCTAAAAGAGTAAATATATGTATATGTATAACCGATTCACTCTGCTGTACAGCAGAAACTAACACAACATTGTAAATCAACTATACTCTAATAAAATTTTTTTTTAAATTCTGTTTTAGAAAAAGAACACATTTGGAATTCATATTAGAATATGAAGAACCTGCTTACCATTCAGTCTTCCCTTAGATTTGACCACCTAGTAAAGGTGGGATTTGGCACTAGGTCTGTGAAGTGGCGAGCTTGGTCTCTCATACCTTCCTCAAGTGAACAATGACAGAGGGTTCACTGTTCTAAAAGGTCTTGCATGTTTCATTAATGGAAGGGTACAAGGACGACTAGGCAGGGCTACATTTGAAAAGATGTTCGGTCTCCATTTGGCAACAGCTAACACGGTCTCTGAGGTTCCCAGAAAGTCAGTGATTCTGGGTGCTGGAGCCAATGATAGGGAGAACAAAAATAAAACCCAGAGACAAGAAAAGAACTGCCCTTCCTCAGAGACATGGGTGACATGTAGAAAAGTCTTGTCTGGCTAAGCCCATCTCCCATACTGGTGTCCCAAATGGCACCATGGATGACTGGTTCTTTGGTTCAGGGAGAGCTGTCTTGTAAACACCTGGCAATTGACATTAAGCACTCCGCAATCATATAGGGAAAGAGATGCTGTTTTTCTTTATTTAAAATGGGTCAGAACTTGGAATGACCTATTCCAAACGCCCCGCCTTTTTGAGGTCATTAAGACCCAGAGACATGAAGTGAAATGTTCAAGGTTACACATCATGGCAGGGACAGATCCAAGACCAGAACCCAGATTTCCTAACTATGATTTCCTATCCTGGACTTTCTCTCTCTAAATCCACTTTGTGCAAATCATTTTATTTTCCCAAGTTATTTCTCTGCCAGTGGACAATAGGGCAATTAGATAGCAGTACTTCAGGAGCTGGTAGTTGAGACAGAATTAAGGAATAAGAAGGAAGAAAGCACTCAGAATAATTAGAAACTTTCCCTCGAGTTGGCCCCTTCCCAACAGGTTTTGCCAAGCCTCTGGAAATCTCTTCTTTGACATCAATAACCCGTTGATAACAAGTAGAGAGAACAGTTTCATCTCTCACACACTGCCTGGGGCTCAGGATCATCAAGCCTTTAAGTTTTTCTTGCTGGCTGCTGGTTTCTTCCACTGAGATGCATTTCAGAACTCAGCCAGTGCCTCAGAGGATCATTTCCCTCCTCCCTTTTATGAGAGTTATCAAACGTTTTCCCCTGAACCTTTCTGTGCCCTCCCACAGTCTACAAAATGAGGCTCTTTGCTTTGAGACGCAACCTCTAGGACATTCTGTTTCTTGAAAAGTTCATGCAATAAGACTGGCACCCTTTCTTTAAAAATGCTTTTAAGAAGAGACTGAGTCAACTTTTCCTTGGGCCTAAAGTTGTGTGTATATAATGCTAGGCTACCAGCTTGCTACCAACTACTCTTGAACCTGTAGACTTCTTTTTAAATGCCCCAATCTGATACCTAAACATCTCTCCACCTTTCTGATAAGGCGGTGGAGAGACTGAAACAGAAACTGTCTCTTTCATGAGAGACAACCGTGAGCTTTAGGACACCATATTCTAATCCTGGCTCTGCCAACTCTGGTTGACCTGGTCATCTTGGCTGAGCCCCTTTTCCTCTCTGAGCCTCAGTTTCATTGTCTAGAAAAATATTTTGTTTGACCTTCACAGTGCTGGTTTTTTGCTTTTCTTTAATATTAAAATTTTTAAATTATAATTTTCACATAAATATCCTTACCTCCCCTAAAAACTAGAAGACCTAACCAACTGGATTAATAATACTACACGAAAATCTGTGGATCTCTATAGTGGCTGCCCAGTGTAAAAGGGTGTGTCTATTGTGGTTCAATCCAGTCTCCACTACGTCTCTATGCCTTGATTTGTTTATCTATCTGGATCCAGTAAATCTTGGAGTTTCTGATCCTGGACTTAGGAGTAAGTAGCTACACCTGGCAAAACATCCCCTATTCAGGCAGAGTTTATGCATTCATAAAACATTACTGACTGTATTGGCTGTGTGACTCCTTGTCTAGCATCTCAGATTACAGCAATTTCACAGTAACTCAGTTTTCTATACTATGCTTTTACATTTTAATTAAGGCTGCTGGACTATTTGCACCTAGTATTTTTATTCTATCGGTCCCAGGATGTTTTATTTGCTTCTCACTCATCAAAACCCTTTGTCCGTAATAATCATGACTTTGATCTTCGTCTGTGTGATCCTTACCTAACATTCCTTTAGGGTTTTTCCTAGCTTTCTCAGGGGTTCTTATAAATTTTAAGTTAAACTTACAGTCTATGAAACTTTTAGGTCTTAAATTAGTACTCAAAATGCATACAATTATTTGATTAGATGTGTAGAAATGCATTCAAGTCTTATGAACAGTCATTTTCTTCATGTCACCTATCATGCCAACAGATAAATTAAGAAGTAGCATTCTGAAAAAACAAAATTACAGACCAATATCACTGATGAATATAGATGCAAAAATCCTCAACAAAATACTAGTAAACAGAATCCAACAACACATTAAAAGGATCATATACCATGATCAACTGGGATTTAACCTAGGGATACAAGGATTCTTCAATATACATAAATCAATCAATGTGATACACCATATTAACAAATTGACGAAGAAAAACCATATGATCATCTCAATACATGCAGAAATAGCTTTTAGGTGGCCAAGAAGCACATGAAAAGTTGCTCAACATCACTAACTATTAGAGAAATGCAAATCAAAACTACAATGAGGGATCACCTCACACCAGTTAGAATGGGCATCATCAGAAAATCTACAAACAACAAATGCTGGAGAGGGTGTGGAGAAAAGGGAACCCCCTTGCACTGTTGGTGGGAATGTAAATTGATACAGCCACTATGGAGAACAGTATGGAGGTGCCTTAAAACACTAAAAATAGAACTACCATATGATCCAGCAATCCCACTACTGGGCATATACCCAGAGAAAACCATAATTGAAAAAGACATATGCACCCCAGTGTTCACTGCAGCACTATTTACAATAGCCAGGACATGGAAGCAACCTAAATGCCCATCGACAGATGAATGGATAAAGAAGATGTGGTACATATATACAGTGGAATATTACTCAGCCGTAAAAAGGAACGAAATTGGGTCATTTGTTGAGACATGGATGGATCTAGAGACTGTCATACAGAGTGAAGTAAGTCAGAAAGAGAAAAACAAATATTGTATATTAATGCGTATATGTGGAAGCTGGAAAAATGGTACCGATGAATCGGTTTGCAGGGCAAAAATTGAGACACAGATGTAGAGAATATACATATGGACACCAAGGGGAGAAAGCAGCCGGGGGGTGGGGGTGGGGGTGTGATGAATTGGGAGATTGGGATTGACATGTATACAGTGATGTGTATAAAACTGAGGACTAATAAGGACCTGCTGTATAAAAAAATAAATAAAATAAAATTTAAAAATTAAAAAAGAAGGAGCATTCTGTCTAATCGGTAGAAGCTTGCCCATCAACTTCACCATGAAAAGTGCCAAGCCAAACTTTGGCAATACGAATAGAAGCATTAGGAGAATCGGTGCAGATAGTATTAATTCTGCCTCCATGGTCGAAGAAATTTAATAAGGGGTTGATTCTGGATTCAACTTTATTTTTTTCAAACTTCAAATTTTGTGTTTGTAACCAAACTACAGGATCTGATATACCTAACCACACTATAAATTCATAAAGGCAGAGATATACCTTATTCATATATATTTTTTTAATTGTCACAGTATTTGTGTCACCATGACAGGGGCTCGCCCCTTTGTGGAGGAAGTAGCAGAGTATTTTGGAGAAAGACTATTTCTGTCTCTATACCTCTGTAGCCACAGTTGACAGCATTCACTACTTTTCTAAAGTTTAGCAACAAATGCAAAAATCAACCTACCTACATCAGATTGGCCAGAAAGGCTACTTTTATTCTTCATCGTTATGTATAAGATGCTTTTTGTTGTTGTACGTTTGGGGGCAGTTGTTTGGAGTTTTTGATATTTTAAGTGGTGTTCATTTATTATATTGGAGGCTTCAGGCTATGTTAGCAAGAGGTACAATTTTAGAAATCTGAAAAAAACTTAAATGCTAAATAAATAATATGTTAAAATATAGATTCTCAATATAGAAGTACTGTTTTCCTTCTAAAAAAAGTGTTAAGTATTTTCAGTCGCCATCAATAACCACTAACACTTATAGAGAGCTTACTATTTTCTAGGATCTGGACTAGACACCTTTTATGCAGTATCTCTTATAATTCTCACAATAATCTTATGATGTTCATATTGTTTTTTCCTCCATTTTGTAGTTGCCGAAACCAACTTTCAGAGAATAAATAAGTTGTCCAAAATGACAGAGTCCATACAAGGCATCTCCAGGACCCACTGCTCCAGTGGCTGGACCTAAACCACCTCCTTATGCTGCTTCTCAAATCAGGGACTTCTACAGCCCTGCCCAAGCCTTGGTTGTTCCTCCTTGGAGTTCTAACTATGTACACTGATAAGCAAAGGTCAATCTGACCACAACTTACCACTTTGCAGATTTATTTCATGCTTATTCCTTTCACTCTGTTGTTGTTCAAGTAGATCTATATTTCCTTGTATATTAGCCATTTCCAAACTCTAGGTGACACTGCCCCTCCTCCATCTCTAGTATATCTTCTCCTCTCCCATCTCAGCTGATTCCAGCACAATCTAATTCTATTCAGTTCATTGAGAGTTATGAACTGTGGCACCAATAATAAAAATCCTTATCCTGAGCTGCGGCGCTATGGTGACGATGTGAACACACGGCCAGTGGTCTGAATTGTATCCATGGAAACCAGCAGCAGTGGTGTGGAGTTTGATTGGTGATGCTCTGGTTCCTGACCCCTGTACTGTTTCTACATGCACCAGCTGGCAGGACCTTCTTGGGCCACATGAATGAGACAGTCAGTGTTGGAATAGAATGGCAATAAGGTTGCTATTCTATGAAGAGGGCAGGCCACACAAATTCAGGCCACAGAAGGTGACAAAAATCGTATTTTCAGATTCTGTCCCTGTGCTACAATTTCTCTGGCATGTCCCTGGTTCCTCTTGTTGCCACCCCTCAATTGGCATCTATATTCATTATCTTGTGTTGTTGACATTTCCCCCATGTGTTCATATCATAGCTCATTTCTTAAATTTAATATGAAGAAATAAAGGAATAATTTCTGTAATGTAAAATTTTTTTAAGGGCTCTTAGAAGTCAATGAAACAATTAGGCAAATTAGAAAACGGGCATAGGTGGTTCAAAGAAAGCCAAATAACATGAAAAGATGCTCAGCCTGCAATGTATTTAAAGAAAAGCAAATTTTAAAAGTGGCCTAGCATTTTCCACCTATCTAATTGATAAAATACCTGAAAAATTTGTAGTGCTCATAATTGGCAAAAGTTTGAGATAGTTGGTATACTCTACTACTGAGTGTGTGTGTATATACACTACCCATAGGTAATACTAGTACATTTTTTGCATTTTACTTTATGTATTTCTATCTCAATATAAAATAAATTGGCATGACACACAGAGGACAGTTATACAGTATTTATCAAAATTTTAAATGCACATATTCTTCTGTCCAGTGGCTACAGCGCTGGTGACTTCCTATGACTCTCCTCTTACAAAGACGCTAAATATAAAAAGGAATGCGTAATGAAAAAATTGTTTTCAATAGCTTAAATCTGGAAACGACCTATCAGTTCTTTCATACATAACTAACTAAATATTAAATACTAAATACCAAACTAAATCCCTCCTTGGTGCAGAAATTCCAAAGTAGACGGTATTACAAAAGTTGTGGGAAAACTTGAAAGCAGAGGTGGCTTGTGATCAGCTTTCTATTTGGAATTCCAGAAGGAGACTTCCAAGTTGGGTGGGGCCGAAAAGGAGTGGCCTCAGAAAAATAGAAAGAATGATACTGGAGGTGGAGGACAGCGGGGCTGTTCAGCACTCCTGGTCTTGCTCCATAACCACCTCTGCTCCCAAATGCTGCTCTCCACACTCACGGTGCTCTTGCGGGCATCTGCAGACATGCACAGAGCAGTGAAAACCTGAACCACGAAACAAACATGTTCCCAACATGTCCCGGTGTCAAACAAAAGGACACTCTGCCTTCTCATTTTAGTTCTCATACTGTAAACAAGTATCTCTTTTGTACTCTATTGAGTCTCATGTTTTCCACATTTGTGTGCTTTTAGTTGCTGCTACTCCTGTTTAAAATAGCCCCCTGAGGGCTTCCCTGGTGGCGCAGCGGTTGAGAGTCCGCCTGCCGATGCAGGGGACATGGGTTCGTGCCCCGGTCCGGGAAGATCCCACATGCTGCGGAGCGGCTGGGCCCGTGAGCCATGGCCGCTGAACCTGCCTGTCTGGAGCCTGTGCTCCGCAACGGGAGAGGCCACAGCAGTGAGAGGCCCGCGTACCACAAAAAAAAAAAAAAAAAAAAAAAAAAAAAATAGCCCCAAGTGCACAGCACTGAAGTGCTGTCTAGGGTTCCTATGCACAAGAGGGCTGTGATGTGCCTTCTGCAGACATGAAGTTACATTGCTGTTGGCCATGAATTTAATGTTAATCAATTAACAATGTACATTAAACATGATGTCTCCGAACAGAAACACACATCAAACAAAGTTGTGTATTGTCTAGTTGACGAAAATGTGACCAGAGGCCTGTAGGAACTTAACTCTTTATTTCACTTAGGGGTAATGGTTCTATCACTAAGTCGGTGCTCGTGGCAACTCTGTGGAACATAACTACCCACGGCACAGAAAAGAGCAACAAGTTTCCAAGGAACCTGTAGGAATAGAGAGCATCACTGTGCTGAGAGCCAGTCAGTCCTTTCCGTGGTTTTTTTTTTTCACTTTTATAAATGTTTATTTTATTTTTTATACAATTTTTAAAGGTTATACTCCATTTATAGTTATGACAAAATACTGGCTCTATTCCCTGTGTTGTACAGTACATCCTTGAGCCTCTTACACCCAACAGTTTGTACATCCCACTCCCCCACCCCTATGTTGCTCACCCCCACTGGTAACTGCTAGTTTGTTCCCTGTATCTGTCAGTCTGCCTCTTTTTTCTTATATTCACTAGTTTGTTGTATTTTTTAGATTCCACATATAAGTGATATCATACAGTATTTGTCTTTCTCTGACTTATTTCACATGGCATAATGCCTTCTCCTGGCTATATATCTGAAAGGGACAACAACACTGATTCAAAAAAGATATGTGGGGTCTTTATAAGAGTTGAACAGACCCCACTACAGAGGCTTGGTAGGTGCAGGAGGTAAACAGGCAGTCCAGTTCAGGGACTGGATGGAGAACAGGGCCACGTTACAGATCGATAGCACCTCCTAGGGTGGAGATGGTCCAAGACAGCAAGAATGTCTGATTGAGTCCTGTGTTTAAAGGAGGGAAGAAGCTCTGCACATGCTGACATTAGAATATGTTCCACATTTGTATTTACAATTTAAATAAGCCACCAATTAGATATACATAAACTATATGTTACATATAATGTATATGAAATGAATCTGTAGGTTAAAAATATATCTATACACACCTTTCCTATAAATACATACAATTTTTTTGGAAAGATGCACAGAAAAATATTGTAAAAAATACTTTCGACCATAAGCTTTGTCAAGGCAGGGACTGAATCTGTCTTTTTCCAGTTGTATTCTGTGCCCAGCCTGCTGCCTTGCATATATTACATACTGTTTTAATATTTGTTGAATGAATAGGTCATTGAATAAAAATGAGAAGGGGGTGTGTCAGGAGGATTTTCTTCCTATTTTACATCTCTGTTGTTTGCATTTGTTAACATGGGCACATGTTACATTCAGAATTTAAAAAACAATCTGAAATGATTATATCCCTGTTTATCCTTCAAAGGCTGCTAAGCCCCTTTCAACGTCACAATTATATTCTCTATTCCCTGGTAACTATTCTATCTCCTCCCACCCCTTTCTCTAATCCATAAAGAGAGACAGAGTGCTTTCTCTAAAACTCATGTTGGTACACTGGGACTAAACTTCAGCTATAGATTATCTGACCAGAGGTATGTATTTGACACCGTCTAAGCTGATCTGATTCTCTCCCTTGTAAATGTGAACTTTCATTTGTTTGAAACATTATACATTAGAGTCTTTGCATAGCCAGAATCATAAATTGTGTATGTGGGAGTTATGGATATCCACTGTGGGCCATGAATAGCAAAGCAAGCCAATCATTTGAGAAAGAAGGATGAGGCAGACAGGCAGAGAGAAGCCTAGAAGCCATGAGATGCAGAGTCTGGATACTCAAGGCTCCTGACATCTTCATATTTTCAGTCTCTTTTTGATGGCCAGTTGTATCACCTCTTAGGTCCTGTAAGACACTTTTTACCTTTGTAACAAAATAAACAATTATTTAGCATGAGCCACTTTGAGCTGGTTTCTGTTAAGTAGCCATTTTAGAACCATGACCCCTACATCTCCCCACTGCCTCAACAATAAACACTAAGCATTACTGTCCATATACAAAGCCATAGAGAAGACCTTTCCAGATTTGGCCCTCACCTACACAGTTCCTTCCCGCAGTGCCATGGGGTACCACTCCACCCTGTTCATTGAGCTCGCACTGACCCAGTGCAGTGTTCATTTCTTTGGAGAAGCTTCGTACGGCCACTGTGGTCACCGCTACCACTACTGCCACCACCACTGTATCCGGGTGACAAGCCCAGTGTGCCTCCTTCTATAAAAGGGGCAGTCACTACACTATACTGCATTCATCTTCCACATGTTTGACACTTCCGCTCAACTGCAGCTTCCCTGAGGATGGAATCCCCTGCCTTCGCAGCTTTATCATCAGCGTTTAACATGGTTCGTGCCTCTCACATTCAACCCGTATTTACTGAATGAATTACTGTTTCTGTATCCATGCCCTACAGAATCTTAAATTTCCATATTTCATTAATTAAAATATCTAACAAAAATCTAAACAACGAAAAATTGTCCAACCTGATAGTTTTATATGCCCAATTGTATGAGTTAAAGATACAGGTAGAATTGGTGGGTGCCGTGAACACACACAGACTTGGGTAGCTCGAGGTACACCAAATTGGAAAATGCCAGGAGAGGTGAGCTAATTACAACTGATTTCAAACGGTGGGCATGACAACCAGACATCAGGCAATAGAAACAACTCTCATAACTGCAGACTTTTCATAGTTACAGGAAATCCTCTTGAATCCGAAAGATAAAAATGGTAAGAAATCCCTCAAATCAAGATAGTGAATTCCTCCCTACTTTAACTAAGTTGCTGTACTTTTTATCTTTTTCATATACCACCTCACTTCATGACGAGTTCTAATCTCCATCTTCCTGGTTTTAGACATGAGGAAATGAAGATACAGATAGAAGTGGTGAGACCAAGGTGAGAAAGCCAACTAGCAGCTGAGCTAGGACCAGAACTCACCGCTTGCAGCTTCCTCCTTTGATCCAAACTGGCTTCCCTCATCTTTCATAGAGAGTTTGTGGCTCAACCTCAGTGCCCTGAGCCCGAGCCCACCTAGAATTTAATCTTGCAGTCTTGCTGAGCTCTAGCCCCTGGATAGCAGAGGTATGTAAAAGCCAAAAGAAATTTTAGCGGAAACCAACCTCACAGGCAGAAATCAAAATGGCATCAGCTACAATAAATAACTGCAGTGTAGTCTTGAAGTAAAGGCTGGCTGTGTCTCGAGCGAGGTCAACTTTTGGCATCCCCAAGAAATAAACATAAGGCAGCTTATCTTTTTGAAAGCAGGAGACTATAAAAACACAATTGCCAGAATGGGAGAAAATTGAAGCTGATTTCCATGGCAACAAAAGAGTTACGCAGATGAAACAGGGGCACATAAAAATCTATGTACGATACATTAAAGGGAGAAAAATGGAAAGTAAACAACAGGGATTGGCATTCATCAAAAATTCCCTGAGAGAGGCGACTACCACCAACACTCCTTGAGTCTGGGAGTCAGGAGAGAAAACACTTTCAACTAGAAATCCCAGGTCTGGCTACTGCAGTCTAAAAATGCCTTTGTGGTTATTGCCCCCCTATACTTGTGTGGGGTGGACTCTTCATTTATCATTTGGGTATTTCCTACAGCAAACTTTGATAGACTCATTGAATTTCCCGGTGAAAGTTTTGGTGTGGGGTTACTGGACACCTCAATAATACTAGAAGCCTCTGAAAACTGTCACTTTTCTCTATCCTACTATCCTCACCTTAGTTCAGGCTCCCATATTACCTTCCTGCTCAGGGTCTTTCCCCATTCAGGTATGTTGGCCATTCTCCTGACCTTCTTCTAAAACGAATCTGAGTCTGGATCACCGCAAGCCCTTTCTGTGGATCCCGACTGCCAAACTCTATAGTACGGCACACCAGCACTTCATATTTTAAGAGCAGGCTCCCCATCCCATGTCATGTTCCCAGCACTCAGAACCTCCCCATCCCCCATCACGTCATCTTTCTTGGGATTCCCATCTTTGCACCCGCTGCTCTCCTTGTCTGCACCATCTATCTCTATGAGAATGTTCTCCATCCCTCTCTTGCCCAGCTTTCCCTAATTGAGAGCATCAGACCTCTTCCTGAAATCCTCCACTAACTGCTCTAACCCCTTAATGGCCCAGATGTTTCTGATAAGATGCTCCCCTGGCACTCTCTGCACGCACTTATTACAAATGCTTATTATACTGTATTGCAATCGCAGGCTCTCTTTCCAGTCTCCCCGGCTAGGCTGTGGGTTTGCTGTGATTTGTCTGCCATCACGGCCCTAGCGTCTGGCCCAGAGTACACATTCAACACATACTTATGGACTGAAATGAACTGAAGATAAATACCCCCCATGAGTGTTTGCCCAGGTCCTTTTGCATGCCATTCCTAACTGGGAGCTCATTTGCTCTACTAAAATCCCAATCCGCTCTTAATAGTTCAAACATGTAGGAAGTTCTTCCTCATTTTCATTTTTTAGGTTCACATATTTGCAGCCTTATGAATCATTACATTATGCTTCATTATTTAGAATTCCCATGACCTTCAAGTAAGCTCCTGATGGCCTCTTCCTACTACTCAATTGCTCGTGAAGGAAAATTCATAGAAACATAGAATCCAATACTCTGTGTGTCCTTTTGGTATTTACCCACTACCTGGGGCTGCCCCTTAGAGTACTCTCAATCTACAGGGAAAATGAGTGAAGGCAAAGAAATGAATTGAACGAGAGAAAATAAAGCCTATGACCACACAAAGACTTACACACCAATGTTCACAGAAGCTGGCTTTAATAGTCAAAACTAGAAACAGCCCAAATACCCATATCGAAAGGTGAATACATAAACAAATGGGAGCATATTCGTACCATGAAATACCACTGAGCAATAAAAAGGAAGAATCTAATACAAGCAACAAAACAAATGATCCTCAAGATAACACTGAGTGAAAGTAATCAGGCAAAAAAAACATCTATTGTGCTATTCCATTTATGTGATTCTAGGAAATGCAAACCAATCTATAGTGGCAGAAGGCGGTTCAGCAGTTGCCTGGTGTCAAGGAATGAGGAGGGAACGGAGGGAGAGATTACAAAGGGCCAGGAGGAAACTTTGAGATGATAGCTTTATTAGCTAAATTGATTTTATGATGGTTTGGGAGGTATATACATATATCAAAACTCAACTGTAAACTTTAAATATTTGCTGCTTATTGTATGTCAATTATACCTCAATGAAAGAAGGAAGGAAGGAAGGAAAGAGGGAAAGATAGGGAGGGAGGGAGAAGGAAATTAGCTGAAATATTGCAACTGTGATATTTCCTTCAGTAAACATAACATTCTACCAGAAAAAAAAAAAAAAAAGGCTTACCCAGGGATATAAATCTCAATGTGGGGATAAATAGGGGAATCCAGTAAGATTTTTCTACTCTCTAATCATACAGGAAGATGTTGATAGGGCCAGAATTTCAGACACTGACAGGTAGGAAGCAACAAATCACGAGTTCCCTCTACTCCCTATCTTTTTGTGCCACGGCAATACTCTGTTCACAAACCAGTGATGGCTCTCAATGGGCAGAATCAGGCCTTATCTCAGCAGGTATTTGGAGAAGCTCTAAAACATGGGCTCTGAACGTTAAAATTATATTTTACAGTTTTATTTCCCATTATCCTTCGTCTGCTATCTAATTGAAATACTCTACATTATGTTGCACTGGGCTTTTCTGTTTTCTTAGTAATCAGTCTCTCCTTTTCAGCCTCGATACAAGCAACTACATAGATGATGCACTCTGCCTACACGAATACTCAATTTATAAAGATCACTAAATGACTTAGAGAGCCCTACTCAACTCAGATTCCACCTCCTTCCAAGTGAGGTACCACTATCTTCCCATCCCCTCATGCCCCTCGTGGGATCTATGTTACAGATTGGTCCATAGTCTGCCTTACGTCTGAGCTGTTTGCATATGTATTTACTCCCTGTTAGTCCTGGACTTCTGTAAGGTAAAAACATTCTTTCACTTCTTTATTCCTTACACAGGCTAGCACATATTCTTTGGAGATGTTTTCTTCTTGGAAAGTGAAAAGAAGATCCTTTTATCCAGATGAAGGAGGCAACCGTTGCTGTGCTATTGTTGAACTAGTCACTAGACCTTTACACTCCACATAGAACAAAGACTGTCTGTTCTGTTTGCACTACACTCAAGGCCTAACACAGTGCTCAAGGTGGGAGATGCCCATCAGTGCATACGGAATAAATCTGGCCTTCGTGTGGATCTGAAGCAAAGATGTGTCACTTTTACATAATCTACCATGCATGCTTGGATCTGCTTTACCCTCCTTAAACCTCACAACACCCCTATGAGACTGATAGGTAAAACACTGTAGTTTACAGCTTTGGAAATGGAGGCTTAGAAGACTGTCCAGTTTACAAGGCTCATAATATCCGGGGTAGGACTCAAACTAGTGCCCGCCTTCCTTCCTTTCCTCAAATAAGTATTTAGTGAGGCCTGTGCTCAGAGATGGGGATAACAGTGAACAAGAAGGTCAGGACCCCTTCTTTCATGGAACTTAAAGACAAATTGCATAGTTACAAAGTGGTACTGTGACTCCTTCCATGGTGTCTTGAGAATGGCATAGCTCAGACAGGGGTAGGAGGGTGGGGGAATAGGAAACACTTTCCAGACAGAAGAGTAATAAGTTGAAGCCTGATGGATGCATAGGAACTGGTCACCAGCTGCAAGGGTGAAGGGGGCAGTGTTCCAAGTAAATGCCTTCTGACATTTTTTTTAAAATATCATCTTTGTGTAAATTTGTAGTTTAGGAGTTTCCTCAAAAACTAGTCTGTTGGAAAAATTTAAGCATCTTGCTACAAGCCTATGGTTAGTACTGACCATATTTCTGAGCCTCTCTCAGCATTCTCTTACAGAACCTGTAATATAACCCTCTCTATAACCCACTTCCCACTCCCAAGGTGAAGTACTCAGATCCGATTATTTTCTTGTGTATAGAAGAAATACAACAGGCTAAACAATCTTTTTTTTCCCTGAGGTGGACTATGGTATACAGAGACCTGCTGCAATTCTTAGATTTAGAAGTTAATTTCTATCATTTTGAAGCTGATGAAATATTAGAGCAAAAAACAAAAGATAATATTGAGTGGCATTATAAAAACCATTAATCAGCCTCCTAGTATGTGACACACAGGGTGCAACTATCTTCCATGCATTGTCTCATTTAATCAGTGAAGAAAACACTATTATCATCTCTTTGTAAGTATTAGGTAATTGCTACTTAGACATAACTTGCCTGAAGTATGAACTTACTAAATGCAGGAACCAAAATTTAAGCCTTACTTGGTCTGTATTGTTTCCTCTTGCTGCTGTAAAATATTACCGAACATTTAGCAGCATAAAACAAATGTATTAACTCACAGTTCTAGAGGTCAGAAGTTCAAAATGTGTCTCTCAAGGCTAAAATCAAGGTGATGGCAGTGCTGCATTTCTTGTTTCCTTCTGATGACTTGAGAGATCAATCTCTTGCTTTTTCCACTCTCTAGAGGTAGCCTACATTCCTCAGCTCATGGCCCCCAGCCAGCAACTGTATCACTCCAACCTCTACTTTTACTATAACATATTCTTCTGTGACTCTCCTGCCTCCTTTCACTTATACAATTGTTATTACATTGGGCCCATGTAGATAACTCAAGATACTCTCCCCATTTCAAGATCCTTAACTTAACCACATCTTCAAAGTCCCTTCTGCCATGGGAGGTAACAAAGTCATGTGCTCAAAGGATGAGAATGTGGATATTGGGGAGGGGGCATTATTCTGCCTACCATATTGTCTTTTTCCATTGTGCTATAGGGTGTGACTGGAGCTAGTGACACAGTGATATGGTTCTAATTAATGATACCCATGGCGAAATGTATCTGAATTTACTCTTACTGCTAAAATTGCCTTTCTCCTATGGGCTTCTGGATCTCTGGGAGACAACAATTCAGGTATCCGTACCCATAAGAGATGCTACTGACTCTATAATGCCTTCTCCCTTTACGACAATCATTTTCACCTCCACATGTGGTGCTATCTCATCAGCCATTTTTGTGTTTCTCCTCCAGCTCAGCCCCCTTACTCCCGTCACCATAACCCACATCTCCCGATAAATGGATGAATGGCAGAGGTATCAGCAGAAACCCTAAGTAAAGCAAACCTCCAAACGCTCCCAGTCTGAGAAGTTTACCTTGTCTTATGAACACTGCTGAAACTCCTAGGATGCCACATGTTAGATCAACTAGTTCCGGGGAAATCAGTCCCATTCAGAAAAAAAAAAAAAAAAAAAATTAATGGAAGGCACACTGTGTTAAGAGTCAGTGACCTACATTCCATTTGCAGAAACAAACGATGGCACTCTGCTTTATTAGTGGACAAGTCACATGGCTCTTCTGGGCCTCAACATCCTCAGATGTGAAATGAGGCGAGTAACCTTTCTTCCCTCCCTCCCTCTTGGGACTGGTGAAAAGACCAAATGAGACCATCAACACAAAAGTGCTTTGCAAGCTGTAAAATTCATAGCTAGATGAGTAATCAGTGCAATTATTATTGGTGAAGACTCTGCAAGGAACTGTGGGAAATATAAAGATACATAAGACATAGCTTCTGCCTCTAAAGGAATCTACAATTTGATAAGGGTAAGTCACGGACACAGATTAGCTTGTTCACGTAACCCCCTTCTAGCAGCAAGATTGCTTTTAACCCCAGTTATAGATAAAAGGCAGACTTATCATGGAGGATTGGGGGCTTTGCAGAACTTTGGAGACCTTTTAGTCGTGGATGTTTGAGTATACTCTTAAATCTCCTACTTGAACTCCAATAACAATAATAGCTAAGATTTATTGAGAAATTACGATAGTGGTGTTTCTCCACTCTTAATATTCATTCCTTATGATGGGAGCTCAGTTAGTATAACCCATGGCCTGTCTCCACTCTCTTATACATTTTGTCCCTGGGGTAGTGGAGAGATTTCTCTGATTGACAAATGTGGCTAGAGGAACTAAGAACATTTCATTCAGCTCCTCCTTTGACTTCTTGGAGGAGCACGACTCCTCTACTCCTTCATGTCATCCCTGGTAAAAGAGGCTCTTTTGTGAAGTCAGCCTGTCTTGGATAAGCACTGCCACGACTGGAGATCAATTCTGAGCTCACTTACTAGCAAGTCCATTTGGCAATGACAGTTAAAGACATATTCTCCAACCTGCCCAATAAGGTGATATTTTGCTCTCTAGATTTTTTTTTATTTCTTACTCTGTTCAAAGTTATGTAGGAAGGCTATTCCAGGATCTCCACGACTAGTGCGTCCTAGGGACCATGCTCAGTATTTTTCATGCCATATTTCATATAATCCTGATAATATTAATAACACATGCTTTGGGGGGTTATTATCGCATGCATTTGAGGAAGTTGAAGTAGTTTGTGCAGCTTACCCAAGGTCTCCCAGCTAGTAAGTGGGTTGGGAGTCAAACCCAGTTCTCTCCAAATCTGAAACCTGCACACTTAGCTGAGCTGGCTGTACACAGAAGAGTCATGGAGGGAATTCTCATTTCCACCAGAGATAACTTACACTCCAGCAGAACCGCAGCAATGGTCGGAATTCAGGAAATCTCTCTTCTTTTTTTCCCCTTATGGGCTGTATGACCCCTGGATTTTCATTTCCTTTTATATAAAATAGAAATAATAGTAATACTGGGACTGCCTTGGGTACCTGAATGTTGTAATGAGCACATGAGAGGGTGGATGGACGGATCCTTTGAAAACCTGATGGTATGATACCAACAAAGGTGGTCAGGGTTTTCATAATTACTTCCTTCAGGTTTTATGATGAAGATTGCTTTCTGGCAACATTTTAGGAACTCAATATTGATAAACTGTCATATGGTTCAGTACAAATTCTGACCGAAGTTTTGATCCAACAACCCTACCACTGTTGCTCTGCCTTCCTCACAGGCCCCAGCTCCCTCAGTACGCATTCTTCTCTGTGATCAGAGGACTCACACTTCAGATGCATGACCTGAACCACAGTCCCCAAGTCTGAGCTTAGGGACTGACAACTCCGCAACCTCAGTTCAGATTCAGAAATGTGTCTTATGTGTGAACTACAGATTTCTTTGTAACAGAGGAACTTCTGGGGATTGTCAAAAAGAAATTCTATGTAACAGGGACAGAATTTTAAAGTCTCTATTTGTTCTTTTTATAAAGATTCATAAAGCCACATTCCTCATCTCAATCATAATGATGAAGCCTGAAATTAGGTTCTGACATTGCAGATGGGTTATGTGTCACGACTGAAGCTCCTCTAAGTCACCAGAGATCTGAAAACTCAATTAATTAGGGAGCAATAATACTCCACAAAAAATCTTGATATCAAAGCTAAATAGGCTACTGATGTATTTAATTTCATCATCTTCGCTTGAAAAACCAAGTGGAGAAAACTACACCCACGATGAAGACAAATTAGTACTTAAACACAGTAAAATGATTCATGGTACATTTTGATATTTGATACTGAACTTGAGTTCAAATTAAAGACTCAAATTGGTCTTTAATTTGAACAAGGAATAATTTGTGAGAAAAACTATAGCCAACATGATTGGTTTTACAACTTTCAAAGACTAAACTATTAACTCTAGGTAAACTGATTACCTGCCATTTGATATTATCTTACAGACCCCGTGACATTACCAATTGGCCACTCTATCCAACTAAGCCTTGATCATCGGCTCTAGACAGGATATCAGGTATGTGGGAACAGGATTTGTCACCGCCTCAGGTTTGACAAACTCCAGGGCAGGATTAGACTGGCATGGTAGGTGCTTTCTTGGGTGAAGCATACTTCCTCACAACTGTGACTTTGGGCTTGGCCATGTGACATGCCTGACTCATGGAAGGTGGCCATGTACCAGTTCCTGGTAGAGGCTTTTAAGAGGTATTCTTTAACACCTCACACTAGACAGAATGGTCATCATTAAAAGGTCTACAAAAATACATGTTGGAGAGGGTATGGCGAAAAGGGAATCCTCTCGCACTGTTGGTGGGAATGTAAATTGGTGCAGCCACTATGGAAAACAGTATGGAGGTTCCTCAAAAAACTAAAAACAGAGTTACCATATGATCCAGCAATCCCATTCCTGGGCATATACCCAGACAAAACTATAGTTCGAAAAAATACATGCACCCCTATGTTCATAGCAGTACTATTTACTGCTATGACAGTAAATAGCCAAGACATGGAAACAACCTAAATGTCCATTGACAGACGAATGGATAAAGAAGATGTAATAAAGATCACAGTGAAATATTACTCAGCCATAAAGAAGAATGAAATATTGCCATTTGCAGCAACATGGATGGACCTAGAGATTATCATACTAAGCGAAGTAAGTCAGAAGGAGAAAGACAAATACTATATGATATCACTTATATGTGGAATCTAAAATACTGCACAAATGAACCCACCTATGAAAGAGAAACAGACTTACAGACATAGAGAACAGACTTGTGGTTGCCCCAGAGATCAGGGGTACGGGGAGGAGGGAAGGATTGGGAGTTTGGGATTTGCAGATGCAAACTAGTATATATAGGATGGATAAACAACAAGGTCTTACCATACAGCACAGGGAACTATACTCAATATCCTGTGATCAACAGTATGAGAAAGAATATGAAAAACAATACGTTTTATATATGTGTGTGTGTATATATATAACTGAAACACTTTGCTGTACAGCAGAAATTAACACTTTGTAGATCAACTATACTTCAATAAAGTATTTTTAAAAAGAGGCATGCTGTGGTGTGAGTCCAGCCCCACAACCTTCAGCCTTTTTCCATGAGAACGTCATGCCCTGGAAGTGGCTGCTCCTTCAACCTGAGCCATACATGAGAAGACATAGTGCACCTGACAGTAGAACTGGCTACACGGCTTACATGACCTGGTAAAAAGTGATAATCTAGGGCCCCTTGTTCTAAAATTAAGAATTTTAAGGACATGACAACAGAACATTAAATCAAATGCGGGACGCCTCTGAGCATAAGACCCTTTGTGATCCTATAGGCGGCACAACCACGAAGCCAGCCCTGCTGGGAAGAGCTTGGGCTGAGCCCCAGGTCTCACACAATGTGAACAAGCAATGTTTGTTGTTGCACTCAGTTTTTGATGTTGCCACTAAAATTCTGGAGTTGCTTCCTGTAGCAGATGCTAAAATAACAGACACCTAAAATGAGTAAAGCAATCGGCTGTAAAAATGTTGTTATCACGGCAAACTGGATGTCTTGGCCCCATCCAAGCCAGGCAGGAGCTACTCAGTTCCTGCCAACGGTTGCCCTGAGAAGATGCACCCCTGCCAGCATGCCCCCAGTGCTGCCAGTCTGTTTTTCATTACTGGGTGGAAATCCCCATTCTATGTGAAATAATTCCACTTTTTAACATGGGTAGCTTAATTTTTAAGATATTTTACAGGGACAACAAAATCCTTCTGTTGTCTAGATCTTGCTCAGTACTGAACCATGAGGTTTCTTTCCTGATACTGATGAAAATATAAGGTGGTTGAAACTAAGAGGAGTTAAAATGATGACTGAAATTCCTTTCCCAGTCTACAAGTGGATTCCTCAAAAGTCAGAGCTTACTCTTCAGATAGAAAAGTCACGAAGTAAGAGAATCATCACCTGAAACACCATGTAGATAAATAGCCTCTTCCCCCAAATCCCCCATAATATAAAAGCTGCTCTTATGGAGTTTAAGAGAACATAATAAAAGATATCCTTTAAATCAAAATAAAATCAGAGAACTCACTATGCCAGCAAGCAAGATAGACCTATCACATACATGTACACACACACACACAAACACACACATTATTTTAAAAGGATTCATGCAAAACTTGGCTTGAATCTTACCTTTGTCACCTTTATCAAGATTCTTAACTGTTTTGGTTCACAGTTTTCTCATCAGAAAAATCGTGATTTTTAATAGAACGTATCCTATAGTGTTTTAAGGATTAAAATAATGCATGTAAAGTTTGAGCACCGTACCTGGTACACTGTAGCTTAGCTATTATTTTTATATTAATGGTGGGGGGTCCCACCTGATTTTACATACCACTGTATATCTAACCCCTAGAACAGTCTCATCATATAGTAGGTTTTTCAATAAATATTTGTTGAATAAAATAATGAATTATGTCCAATAGCGTTTGTTGAGATCTTACCAGCCAATGTGAGAAATGCAGAGAGAGCTAAGTCAAAACTGTGGCAAATATTTCATCTACAGGACACAGATTCAATGTATTTAAATACTCTTGATGCTATTTAACAGAGCCATTTCCTCCTTGATTGCTAATAGAACTCCAGTTTTATTCAGCAGACAGATGGCAATGTGCTCAGCAAAGACAGGCCCCTCCCTCAGTCCCAGGGGATAGATTTTAACTGATCTAAACTTCGACTGATCTTAACCAATGGTGATAATCTATTCATTCCCCTTTGCTAGTCACTGGTTCGAGGGCAGGCTTGTGAATCAGTTCTGGCTAATGAAATAGAGAAATTCTAATGGAGAACACTTGGGAAATCTTTTCTTCCAAGATGAATAACTGGGAATGATAATATAAAGTATATTGAGGCAATGGACCTGCTTCCTTCGTCTTCTTGAATGTTGACCTCTGGGGAGGTGTTGTTTGCAGCCGTGGCAGCCAGCTTGAGTCTATGAGGGACAAATGACGAGAACCATGGAATAGAATCTCCAGGCCCAGAATTGTGGAGCAGTTGAATTAAGCAATTCTGGAACTCTGTTAACTCAGAACTTCTGTTAAATGAGATAATATTTCACTGTGTAAGTCAATTTTAGTTGGGTTTTCTGTTTCTTAAAAACTCACAGCATCCTAATCATACAATAATTTCTACACTGCTAAAGCACAGACTAGAGGATGGGACAGGTACAGAGAAATTTATTGTACAAAGTATACACTGTCAATTGTCACCGGAGGGAAAAGCTAAAACACTATGAAAGTTCAGGGGCAGGTGTAGTCTTGTCTAGTTGTTTTGTCTGTCTCTGGTGGACTGGGGTTGGAAGGATAGGGTCAAACGAAAGGATCAGGAAAATTTTGTGCCTGAGGTATCTTTTGAAATGAAATCCAAATGATGGGTAAAATTTGAATAGGCGAAGATCATGACTTTGTTGTACGTAGATAATACATCAGAAGCAAGATGTAAAGCTAAGAAAATGTAAGTCTTGTGAAATAAATTCATCGTTGGTATAAATGTAGTGAATTACTAAGGAATACAATAGTGTTTTGAAAAAATGAACAGTAACTAGAACTGCCCAAAGGGATGATCTACCTCATGGCCTAGGAGTACTAGATACATTCACACAGAAAAGCATGACCCACCCTCTCCTTCATAAATAAGAGAATTCCTGTTCATTAGAATTAATTACGAGAACTTGAGACTTGTACAACTCAGAAGGTGTATCTCACATTTGAAGCTGCCATCAAGGGGGCAGCTTCTGTCCAGCAATATCTCCACACAAGAGGGAGGATGTAGGAAGAAATGATCCATGGGTTTGTTTTGGAATTAAAACTCAGGAAATTACAGGCTTTTCTAGGGTTCTAATAGACACGTTAAGGTGGAAGTGATGGCACAGTAGCCATGGTGGGTTTGGGTCTTCTCTGGTGGCTCTGAAGCTTAACCCCTAACCATGAAAGGATTGGAATCTGTCATAAACAAGTAACTAGTTCTATGACAGTTTTATATGACAGAAGGTTAAGTATTCTCGGTCCCTATTGGCTTTATGGCACAGTAGGTAAGATGCTGTGCTTGGAGTTAAAATAGCCCAGATTTCGAATCTTGACTCTGCCTCTTACAAGCCATAACTTTGGATAAGTTACTTAACCTCTCTCAGTTAAGTTATTCAACCGAAAAGTGAAGATAATGCTGACTTTAGCTGTTTTGCACGAGGTGAATAAAATAATTATGTGTATGTAAACATCAAGTTCAGTGACTGACCTCTAATAAACACTCCAGAGTTTTTGTGGGAATGACGGGAGAGAAGAATGGTCTAGATCGTGAAGATACCAGAACTAGGTTTTATTTGAAAATGAAGGGGAAAATGGCGTCTATTGAAATGTACAGAACAAACAATGATCATTTACCTCCCAAATAAATTACAAATCTCTGGCATCAAAGAAAATAGTATGTGAAACCCAGAAGGCTTTTAAAAAATGTCACTGAAGGTTTAATGATAATACAGAAGAAAGAAGGAAAGGAACAGAAAAAGGAGGACAGCTGGCATTTCTGGAGCCCATGTGGGTCAGACATAGTGATAAATAATTTGTGTGTGAGGCATGTAACAACTGCTCTCTGGGGTAAGCGCTCTTACTGCCCACATTTTACAAATGAAGGAAATTAGACTTAGAAAGTAAGCCATCCCCCTCTTGCTGAACAAACTATGATTCACAGCCCACCACACAGCCACTCCTTTGCTACGTGATCATACATAGAATGGGACCTGTGTTCTCTGTCACCAACTCCCAGACATGGTCCCTTCCAGCTATAACGTTCTGTGATTCTATGTATTTTAAAAGATTTCTCTCTGTTACAACTGCAGCTTCAGGTGCCAAATATTTTTTAATCTCCACAGAAACAGACTGAAAGGAAAATATGTATATAAACACATTTTCCTTTTCAAATTTGGTCAGTTGTGTTGTTCTTACAAATTGTACCCATCCATTATTTTAAGCACAAGTTCAACCAAACCTCCAAAACCAGGGAAAGAGTAACAGCACTGATGTACAGGAAGAAAATTTGTAAATCAACGTCTCTCTGTGGGTGGTTAAATTGCTATTTAAAAACCATTTAGCACTAGGCAGTCCAAGGAGGAACAAAAAACAGGAGAATGTGGAAGAGACTGGTCCTTTTCCCCTCCCTATGAAAACTACTTTTGTGCTGCATCTACTAATATGATTATTTACTTAGGTGGTACAGATAGAGACATTCATTAAAAGAGATAATAGATGTGTGGGTTTACTGTAGAATTATTTTGCCCCATAAGTATATTAAATCTGATAATAAATAGGAGGCTATAGAATAAGACAGATGTAGTTTTCAATCCTAACTCCGTAACTCAGCTAGCTGTGTGGCTTTGAACACAAGTGTAAAATGAGAGTCATAGGACCCTGGTCTCAGAGTGGATTTGGGGATTCAATGAGGGAACATGTGATGTAAAGTAACCATTAGCTAGTAAGGATTTAATAAATATTACCTGTTAGGAAGGGGAGACGAGTGAACCAAAGTTCCTTTATATATATATATATAGAGAGAGAGAGAGAGAGAGAGAGACAGAGAGACAGAGAGAGACAGAGAGAGACAGAGAGAGAGACATAGAGAGAAAGAGGGAGAATAAAGAAGAAAAATACAGAAGGACTTTCTCCAGCAAGAGTACCAGTATCCACACTGTGCCATTTATACACAGCAATCCTATCCTCCTGGATACTAACAAAGGGAAGTAGATATGTAACCAAGCAAGATCCTATGGGGCCTCCCCAGGACAGGCCTTCCTCCCATATCCTCTGCTTTAGCTTCTCTCTGAAATACATAGGTAATAGTGTCTGATGCACATTTCCTGAGTTGTTTTACAGATGTGAAAGCCACTACCAAATGCAAGATGTTAATTACTTGATGACCATGAGCATGTATCCCCCAGACCTACTAGCACCTAAGGAATAATAAAATTAATCCCTGTGACACTGCCCTGTTACCTCACTGTCAACCAATCAGAGAATTGTGATGAGCTGATCATATACTCTGGGAGTTCCCTCCCTCACCTTGCCTTTAAAAATGCTTTGCTGAAACCCATCAGGGAGTTCAGGTGTTTCGAGTACCAGCGGCCCTAGACTCCTTGCTTGGCGGCCTGCAATAAATGCTGTACTTTCCTTCACCACGACCCCACGTCAGTAGATGGGCTTTACTATGAATGGATGAGCAGACCCAAGTTTGGCCTGGTAACAGAAGCACTGAACCAGGGCTAGGATTTTCTGGGAACAAAATGATGGATGTAGAAGAGCACAAACAATGAGGGCAACACAGGGTAAGAAAGAAAGAGGGGTCCACAGGTGCTGGTCCAACAGAGCTTCCCAAACTTTTTACACTGTGGCACTCAAAGAAAGAAGTGATAATCTACTGTACCAGAAGAAAACTATAGGAAACTAAGATGCTAGAAAATGACTAGCTGAAGAAATGAGGCACCTCAGATTGTGAGGTTAAATAAAAGCCCTCTCTGAAGAACGACTTTTAAGATGTGACTCAATGATTAGAAGCTATCCATGGGAAGGTTGTAAAAGAGCATTTCAGACAGAAGGCCCAGCAAATGCAAAGGCCCTGAGGCAGGATGTAAAGGTGGTCATTTCCTAAGAATCAAAAGATGACAGTAAGGGTGGAGACCAGTAAGAAAGGGGGCTTGTGACGAAAAGGCAACTCTCAGAATGGGAGAAAATATTTGCAAACGAATCAGTGGACAAAGGATTAATCTCCAAAATATATAAACAGCTCATTCAGCTCAATACTAACAAAACAAACAACCCAATACAAAAATGGGCAGAAGACCTAAAAAGACATTTCTCCAAAGAAGACATACAGATGGCCAAGAAGCACATGAAAAGCTGCTCAACATCACTAATTATTAGAGAAATGCAAATCAAAACTACAATGAGGGATCACCTCACACCAGTTAGAATGGGCATCATCAGAAAATCTACAAACAACAAATGCTGGAGAGGGTGTGGAGAAAAGGGAACCCTCTTGCACTGTTGGTGGGAATGTAAATTGATACAGCCACTGTGGAGAACAGTATGGAGGTTCCTTAAAAAACTAAAAATAGAACTACCAGATGACCCAGAAATCCCACTACTGGGCATATACCCAGAGAAAACCATAATTCAAAAACACACATACACCCCAATGTTCATTGCAGCACTTTTTACAATAGCCAGGTCATGGAAGCAACCTAAATGCCCATCGACAGATGACTGTATAAAGAAGATGTGGTACATATATACAATAGAATATTACTCAGCCATAAAAAGGAAGGAAATTGGGTCATTTGTAGAGATGTGGATGGATCTAGAGACTGTCATACATAGTGAAGTAAGTCAAAAAGAGAAAGACAAATATGTATCAATGCATATATGTGGAACCCAGAAAAATGGTACAGATGAAGCAGTTTTCAGGACACAAATAGACACAGATGTAGAGAACAAATGTATGGACACCAAGGGAGGAAAGTAGGGGGGTGGTGGTGGGATGAATTGGGAGATTGGGATTGACATTGTTATATCTTCTTCTTGGATTGATCCCTTGATCATTATGTAGTGTCCTTCTTTTTCTCTTGTAATAGTCTTTAAGTTAAAGTTTATTCTGTGTGATATGAGAATTCCTACTCCAGCTTTCTTTTGATTTCCATTTGCATGGAATATCTTTTTCTATCCCCTCACTTTCAGTCTGTACGTGTCCCTAGGTCTGAAGTGGGTCTCTTGTAAACAGCATATATACGGGTCTTGTTTTTGTATCCATTCAGCCAGTCTACGTCTTTTGGTTGGAGCATTTCATTCATTTACATTTAAGGTAATTATCGATATGTACTGTAATAGGATACGTTCCTATTACCATTTTCTTAATTTTGTGGGGTTTGTTATTGTAGGTCTTTTCCTTCTCTTGTGTTTCCTGCCTAGAGAAGTTCCTTTAGCATTTGTTGTAAATTTGGTTTGGTGGTGCTGTATTCTCTTAGCTTTCACTTGTCTGTGAAGGTTTTAATTTCTACATCAAATCTGAATGGGATCCTTGCTGGGTAGAGTAATCTTGGTTGTAGGTTTTTCCCTTTCATCACTTTTAATATGTCCTGCCACTCCCTTCTGGCTTGCAGAGTTTCTGCTGAAAGATCAGCTGTTAACCTTATGGGGATTCCTTTGTGTGTTATTTGTTGCTTTTCCCTTGCTGCTTTTAATATTTTTTCTTTGTATTTAATTTTTGTTAGTTTGATTGTGTCTTGGTGTGTTTCTCTTTGAATTTATCCTGTATGGGACTCTCTCCGCTTCCTGGACTTGATTGACTATTTCCTTCCCCATATTAGGGAAGTTTTCAACTATAATCTCTTCAAGCACTTTCTCAGACTCTCTCTTTTTCTCTTCTTCTTCTGGGACCCCTATAATTCGAATGTTGCTGCATTTAATGTTGTCCCAAAGGTCTCTGAGACTGTCCACCACCTCAGTTTTGCAATGATTCGTTTTCTATTCAGGTATTCCACAGATGCAGCGTACATCAAGTTGATTGTGGAGCTTTAATCCGCTGCTCCTGAGGCTGATGGGAGAGATTTCCCTTTCTCTTCTTTGTTCCCACAGCTCCTGGGGTTCAGCTTTGGATTTGGCCCCGCCTCTGCATGTAGGTCGCCGGAGGGCGTCTGTTCTTGGCTCAGACAGGACGGGGTTAAAGGAGCAGCTGCTTCGGGGGCTCTGGCTCACTCAGGCCGGGGGGAGGGAGGGGTACGGATGTGGGGCGAGCCTGCGGCGGCAGAGGCCGGCGTGACGTTGCACCAGCCTGAGGCGTGCTGTGTGTTCTCCCGGGGAAATTGTCCCTGGATCACGGGACCCTGGTAGTGGCGGGCTGCACAGCCACCTGGGAGGGCAGGTGTGGGTAGTGACCTGTGCTCGCACACAGGATTCTTGGTGGCTACAGCAGCAGCCTTAGCATCTCATGCCAGTCTCTGGTGTCCACACTGATAGCCGCAGCTCACCCCCATCTCTGGAGCTCATTTAAGTGGTGTTCTGAATCCTCCCTCCCCGTGCACCCCGAGACAATGGTCTCTTGCCTCTTAGGCAGGTCCAGAGTTTTTACTGGACGCCCTCCTGGCTATCTGTGGCACACTTCAGGCTGTGTTCACGCAGCCAACCTCAGTCCTCTCCCTGTGATCTGACCTCTGAAGCCCAAGCCTCAGCTCCCAGCCCCCACCTGCCTGACAGCTGAGCAGACAAGCCTCTCGGGCTGGTGAGTGCTGGTCGGCACCGATCCTCCGTGCAGGAATCTCTCTGCTTTGCCCTCTGCACCCCTGTTGCTGTGCTCTCCTCCGTGGCTCTGAAGCTTCCCCCCCTTGCCCACACCCCATCTCCGCCAGTGAAAGGTCTTCCTAGTGTGTGGAAACTTTTCCTTCTTCACAGCTTCCTCCCAGAGGTGCAGGTTCCATCCCTATTCTTTTGTCTGTTTTTCCTTTGTTCTTTTTTTGCCCTACCCTTAGTACGTGGGGAGTTTCTTGCCTTTTTGGAAATCTGAGGTCTTCTGCCAGTGTTCAGTAAGTGTTCTGTAGGAGTTGTTCCACATGTAGATGCATCTCTGATGTATTTGTGGAGAGGAAGGTGATCTCCGCGTCTTACTCTTCTGCCATCTTGAAGGTCCTCCCAGATGATAGCATCTTAACAACTTAGGGCACTCTCTCCACAAAAGTGCACTCAAAGCCCACCATGCGAATGCACCTCGCTGTCTAACCATACTGATAGCTTGTCATTCTCCCTCAGTTCCAGGCCTGTGTACATGCTGTTCCTTAGACTGGAATAACTTCCTGTCAGTGTCCACGGTGGTTAAGCCCTACTGACTGCTTAGCCCTCAGCTTAGATCCTGTCCTCCAGGAAACCCTCCCTCCTTTCACCAGACTGGAGTGAGGTAGCCCTTCTGTATTCTCTACAAGGCTATGTACTTATTGTCATCAAGGCAAGATTGTCTCATCAAAGCAAGACTGAACCCACTTCTTTGTATCTAATGGTAGACTGGAAGCTCCGTGAGGACAGAGTTTGTCCTGTCCCCACCATGGCAGCACCAGAATCTTGTTCCCATCAGAGTTCTAGGGTGGGAAGGAGAAGGAAAAAACAAAGCAAGGAGGGCAGACCAGCGGGCAGAGTGGAAGAGGGCTGGTGATCCTGTTCTGTTGTCCTGCAGGATATGCCCCAGTCCCCAAATGACCCTACTTGCCACACTTCCCCACAGGAGGCAGCAACAATTATCTGAGCCCTCAGGGTACATTTTTTTTTTTAGGCTTTTAATCAGCTTCTGCTGTGTGGCATGCCTGCTTCCCCACTTCCTGAGTTATTTCTGAATGGGCATAAAGGGATGCTCTCGCCCCCTTTCATAGCCAGGTGTGAGACTTACACAATCTTGTGAGCCTCCATCAGACACATGCACCACACTTTCCACTTTTCATGTGGGTGCATCACTGTTTTGTTTATTTCTCTGTTTTCATTCCTGAAGAGTCATATTCCTATTTCTCCTTTTAAACCCAGGGTGCCTACCATAACAGATAACGCACTGCAGGCCCTTTACAAACGTGCTATGCATTGAATTAGCAGATCCCGCCAGGTGGATGTGGCAGAGGTGGGAGCAGAGACTATCTCTAAGGTAGCAGTGTCTACATAATAAGAAGAGACACTGTGAGAATCAAGGAATTTCACCAACAAATCAGTGGAGCGTCTCCCTGGAAGTGCAGTGAAAGCTAGCCCGACCACAACACGCAACCAAGGGTCTGACAAACTGACGTATTTTTACTTTCTATGTGCGGAATGCATTTTATATGCCAGGTACTATAAAAAGGGTTTACATCAATTGTATACTGATCCCCATTTTACACAGAAGACAACTAGGGATCAGAGACTCCCCTATTGTTGCGTGGCTAGTTAGGCTCCAGAGCAGAACTTCAGACACTCGTTTGTCAATCTTCCAGCCCAAGGCTTAAGTCTCTACCCAACACTTCTTCCTTGTCTTGCCCTGCCATTGCTCTGTGTTACACTGCATGGTCTGCTTCTCAGCCAGCCAGGAGACCCTGTAGTGCCTGGAACGCTAGTGAAACCACCTGCCGTAACAGTTCCTAGTTCTAAATCAGGTCTCCCTGGCTGATTTGTGTTCTATCTACTTGGCCCTGATACATCACATATTTCTCTCCCTCTGGTTTTAGGTACCCAGGAATATTCTCTCTGAAACTGGAAGAGAATAAAAACAGGTTGAACTGGGGTGAACCCTTTCTCTGGCCCTAATTTGCTCCTTCCTTCTTAACAGATAGGAGGAGAAAACGAGACCCAGTTTACATTACACACACACTGAGGCAGCTCCATCATCATTGCCGCGCACCTGTTTTCATTCAGTTTCAATGAAACATGAGGCCAGTTTTGTGAGGATTCACATATGCACATCCACAAAACTGCACACACACATCCGTACAGAAGAACTTGGAAGGAAATACACTAAAATGTTAACAATGGCTCACCGGATGGTGGGAATGAAAGCATTTCTAATTTTCATCTTTATGCTTCCTTATTTTCTGCAATGAAGATGTTACTTTTATAATCAGTAAAAACAAAGCATCCAAAAGTCACAGTGAAACGAGACCCAGTTTACATTACATGTGTAATGTAAACTGGGTCTCAGAAGAGCTCAGTCTATGTCCCCACCCTTATTCCTACCAGTAGTGAGTCCTGGAGCAAACCACCTAATTCTCTAAGACTCAAGTTTTTCAACTAAAATCAGAGTGCTGATTCCTAAACAGCCTTGAAAGAATTATTCCAAGGATTAGAGGGATAGTGTACATCAAAGTCCTTGTTAAACTATATTTAAACCTGTGACAGCATTGTTGTTATGTAACAGTGAAGGTTATTAGGTTATTACTTGGGAGCAAGTATAGTTCTGGAAGCTCCATCTCACTGCTGAATCTAGCAGAGGTCTGAGCAACAGGCTCCCTAAAAACAAATGAATCCTGGAATTCAAAATTTTAAATGATACGGCTTCCACCGGGAGGTTACATAATCTTTTCATTACCATAGATGCTTATTATGAGATGGTATCCCCAGAGACAGTAATGGGCTTAACTACTATAAGGGAAGGAGGGAAGGGGGAAAGAATATAAGGTACTTGCTTAAACATTGTATTTTTTCCCAGATGTAAAAATCTCCAGACAGAGAATTAAGCTATAGAGGTGGAAGGCCCCCCAAAGGGAAAAATCAGACTCTAAAAGTGCTTTGCTGGGTGTACTTTTATTATGATTCAAATGTACATTTTCAACCTCTGGATGTGCTGGGTTTTAGGAAGAGTAATGAAGGCTGAAAGAAGCCAAGCACATAGTTGAGTAGGAAGACTAAAAAGGACGATTAAAAATGAAAAAACTTTGGACCCTATTTTCCATCACTCCAAACTCTTTCCCTAGAGACTACATTAAGAATCTTTAATTTTTTCCTAAGAATAATGGACTGACACAGAAGGGATTTCAGCAGGGAAATGAGAAGATCAAATTTCGGTTTTAAGAGAGAAATAAGCAGAACTGACTGTGGCTTTCATAAAGGCTGAAGGTCATGTTAAGAAGAATATAGTGCCTGGAATTAAGGAGGTGACAATAGTCCTCCATTCCATGTTTATCCAAGAACAGTTGGAGTACTATGCTTATTTCCAAGAGCCAAGGTCTCAAGGGAGCCTGGTGCACCAGGGCTACCACCCTGGGGAGAGGATTAGAAAACATGGCCTCTCGGAAACCTTTCAATGAACAGAGATATTTCCTGTTGCATGGGAAACACAATCATTAACTTCTAGCATTTGAAGGACTGACTGTTCACACTTCTTGCCGCCTTAGAGGGCAAACCAGCTTGGCAAAGATACTCTGCCCAGAAATACCAAGTGTGCATTTTGCTGTTCCCATCGGTCTATTTCTCTCCAGGAGTCTGAGCCTCAAGGATAGGGAACTGAGATTGGGGAACACCAGTATAAAACACTCTAGGAAACGACTGGAACTGTACGTAACTATCTAAATAATCTAAACTGAAAACATACTTCTGACCTAGGGATAGGGTACGTGATCAAAGAAAACATCGAGTTTCAAGTTATTTCTGAAGAGATAATCTCAGTGTTACAGAAATCTAAAACCACATGCTAATTTATTTATGGACTCTTTAACAAACAAAAATATAAAAGGACTATAACAACACTCCTCAGGCAGAACTTCGTTTTGTGGTGGAGTAAACACATAATAATAAAAGTTCATGACTGCTTCTATTCCTCCCAGCCATCTCTTTTTACTAAGAAAAAAACTTTTAATAGTACTGCCTTGTGTATTGAGAAAGGACATCCTTTACGTGCATAAACAGGAGAAAATGTATATAATTTTTCTTTATAGTTTCATCAAGTAACAAATTCTTGTTTTACTTATAAATGCACTTAGAGTATGAATATAAAGAGAATTAACATATTTTTAAAGTCTTTTTGTAGTAAAATATAATATCAAGTTCAGGATTAACCATTGTTAAGTGTACAATTCGGTGGCCTTAAATACATTCACACTGTTGGGCAACCAGCATCACTATCCATATCCAGAACTTTTTCATCATCCCATAGTGAAACTCTGTATCCATTAAACAATAACTTCACCCCTTCCCAGCCCCTGGTAACCATTATTCTACTTTCTGTCTATGAATTTGACTATTCTAGGTATATCTCATATAAGTGAAATCACACAATACTTGTCTTTTAAAAGGTGGCTCATTCCACTTAGCATCACGTTTTCAAGGTTCATCCATGTTGTAGCACTTGCCAGAATTTTGTTCATTTTTTTAAAAGATTTTTTTTTGACGTGGACCATTTTTAAAGTCTTTATTGAATTTGTTACAATATTCCTTCTGTTTTATGTTTTTCAGAAGTTTGTTCCTTTATAAGGCTGAGTAATATTCCATTATACGTATAGACCACATTCTGTTTATCCATTCACCTGTTGATGAACTTTGGGCTGTTCCCACTTTTTGGCTATTGTGAATAATGTCACTATGAACATTAGTGTACAAACATGTGTTCAAATCTCTGCTTTCAATTCTTTGGGGAATATGCCTGAACGTGGAATAACTGGATCACATGGCAATTCTATGTTTAATTTTTTGAGGAACTGCCATACTGTTATTCACAATAGCTGCAATATTTTCCATTCCCACTAGCAATGCACAAGAGTTCTAATTTCTCTGCGTCTTCATCAGCACTTTAGGTTTTTTTAATCATAACCATCCTAATGGGTGTGAAGTTATAAGGGTATCGCTTTTAAAATTGTGGGTAGATATGTGTTTTTAGAGGTCATAGCATACGTCATATGCGTAATTATATTAAGTTCATATAAAAATTTTAACAGGTATGATTTGTTTTATGTTGGGAATGTACATCCAAGGTAACATTGTGATTTCCCAAGTCCATTTAAGGTCTTTGTCCCATTGGGATATTCCAAACACTAGGGACTACCAGAAGTTCTTTCTGTAGGTCACCTGAGAGTCAGAGGTGTGTGTTCTGGACTGAACTTTCCTGTATGAGGGATATGCTACCTTGGACAAACGCTCTATTGACTCTATGAGACTTGAATTTACAAAATAAGAGCATGGACTACACAGCTTTTTATTATTTTTAAAATAAAAGACAAAACTCCTTAAAATAGCCTTCAAGGTCTTACACGATCTGCCTACTCATCTCTAGCCATCGTCACCCGCAACCACTCTGCTTCTTGTTCTCAAAGCTTGCTACACAGAACTCTTTCCCATCCCCGATCAGGCCTCGTTCCTCCCACCATAGGGCATTTACGCCATGTTTCCTCCCACCTATTCTGTTTCCCCTCTTTGAAATGCCTTTGCCTTTTCTGTTCACCTACTTCATTCCTAGTTATTCTACAGATTTAAGCTTATGTATTGCTTTCTCAGGAAAGCCTTTACTAGTGTTCTTTTCCAGTCTGTTATAAATTCTCATTGAACTATGTGCTATACTTTTTAGAGTGGATGTTTTAGAAATATCTACTAAATTGGTGTTTCCCCAATTAGTGTCTCTGTTCCTCTAAACAAGGTATACCATGGGGACATGCAACAGTGGTTGATTTCCATAGAATTCCCAAAGCCTCAGCCATGACCCCACACATACATGGGACTTTTATCAGAATACTTTGGTTGCAAGTGACGGAAAACACAACCCTCACTTGCTCAAGAAAAAGTAATTTAAAACTCACAGGATGGGCTGGCTTTAGGAATCTCTTTAAATGAGAGATAAACTCAAGAGCCCTATCTACAGATGCAAAAGATCCTTTCGTACGCTGTGGACACAGTGTTCCTCTGTGTCTCCCTGGTAACAGGTTGAGGGCCCTAGCGGTAACTGCCAAGAACATAGGGATGAGGTTCCAAGGAACAGCCTGTCAGTTCCAGCTTTATTTTATTAGCATTGGTGTGTGCACTGTTGCACTTGAGAGCAAAATATGAGCCCAACTGTGCAAATGAACACCACTCTCTGAAAAATCAGAGAGTTCCTCTGTGGGGGATTAATATGCATTAGCAGAGAAAACAGAGGTCAATTTTCCCTGCAGTGAATCTACTTCTTCTCCTTCCTGTGGCTTTGTCAGGTGCAAGGGGGGAAAAAAATTACATGTTCTTTACTTCATCTCTGGATTTTTGTATTTTTTTCATTAAACTAAGAGCAGAGAAACTAAGACTTGCAGTCTTTGATTCTCAGATTTAGAAGAGAGTTCAAATGGCAATGAGCCCAAGTTCTAAGAAATTCCTTTCACTCATGCATTCATTCCATAGAGTCATTGTCAATGTCACACAATCCATGAATCTCTTCTTCCACAATGTCTTCTAAGTTCAAACTAAACCCAAATTTGTTGCCAAAAAATTGAGTTCCAGGGACCTATTTGCTATCTTTCCCAGTTACTTAACCTTTTGATTTAAATTAAATTAATTTCTACCCAATATACAGCTGGAAGGTAGTCAAGATGTAGATTAAAAGCTGAGAAAGGAATTCTGAGATTTTTTAGCTGATACAGAATGAGTATTACCTGCAAGTAATTACAAGTTGGCCTACAATTCTAAATCATTTCCAAATTAACTTTTCTCTGCTGAATATTCTTTCATTTTATCTAGAGAATTCCCAAAAGATTTCATGGGTATTAAATATTAGCACCTCCACTTTATAAAAGATGAGCTAAGAGCTCATTAAATCTCACCGGTTGGCAATCTGTATATCTTCTTTGGAGAAATGTCTATTTTGGTCTTCTGCCCATTTTTCGATTGGGTTGTTTGTTTGTTATTGAGCTGCATGAGCTGCTTGTAAATTTTGGAGATTAATCCTTTGTCGGTTGCTTCATTTGCAAATATTTTCTCCCATTCTGAGGGTTGTCTTTTGGTCTTGTTTATGGTTTCCTTTGCTGTGCAAAAGCTTTTACGTCTCATTAGGTCCCATTTGTTTATTTCTGTTTTTATTTCCATTTCTCTAGGAGGTGGGTCAAAAAGGCTCCTGCTGTGATTTATGTCATAGGGTGTTCTGCCTATGTTTTCCTCTAAGAGTTTGATAGTTTCTGGCCTTTCATTTAGGTCTTTAATCCATTTTGAGCTTATTTTTGTGTATGGTGTTAGGGAGTGTTCTAATCTCATACTTTTACATGTACCTGTCCAGACTTCCCAGAACCACTTATTGAAGAGGCTGTCTTTGGTGGGATAGGGAGGGTGGGAGGGAGGGAGACGCAAGAGGGAAGAGATATGGGAACATATGTATATGTATAACTGATTCACTTTGTTATAAAGCAGAAACTAACACACCATTGTAAAGCAATTATACTCCAATAAAGATGTTAGAAAAATAAATAAATAAAATAAAATAAAATCAATCTCACCAGTCATGGTTACAGGTTCAGAGGGACAGAAAAAGAAGAAATCTCGTGGATGATGGGTAAGCATGTCTTTCACCAGCTGCTCTGAAGTACTTTGATTCTACTATGTGTCTGGCACTGTGCTAGGGGCTTCAAATAATCTTCACATCCCATTCAGTCTTCACATCAGCTCTATAAAAGTGGATATCATTATGCCCATTTTACAAATGGGGCAAAAGAGGCTCAGAGAATTCTGAGCCACAATTACAGAATTAGTCCCTCTCAGAGGAGGGTTTCTGCTCTACTCCTAAGTGTACAATTTTAACAATTGATACAAAGTCTCCCACTTGGAGGAACAGTTGCTCTTTCAGTGATAATTTCCCCCTATTCATCTATTGAGCTACCACCCTGGGCCCAGATCTATTTTGGAGGTTGTGGAAAAGCAAATAAAACCAAAAAAGTTTTGAAGACCTTACACGTTATTGCACGTTCGACCAGTGAAAATGACTTAGACCAGTACAGATACATCATACATCATGGGGGAATAAAACTTGCCACCCCAAAATGTCTCTTTGGCATGCTAATTATTTTGAGCTGAAAGCAATTAAAGCTCAGAAGACTCAGGAAGAGACTTTGACCTTCCCCTGAACTGCCTGAAGAATTCTGATAGCTCTATTCCTGCAACAGGCTCTCTATCACCAGACATATCTGCAATGAATATAGGCTAGGTGTGACGGGGGAAACCTGGCCTACAGATCAGAGTCCACTCTGTGTCTCATTGTCTTTACATGGTGCAGCAAACATTTATTCATCAAAAATTTGCTTTTCCATCTCCATGTAAATTGCCTTCCTTCCCTCTGAACTCTCAAACCCTTACTCAGGACAGTCTCCTTTGTCTTAAGCTGAAGACGGTATTTAAGGTGAGGGTTTTGCCATTTTAGTGAGATACTCAGTTTTTCTGGGTCTCCCCCAAGTATACGTGTTACTAAACTTTGATTTTCTCCTGTTAATCTGTCTCATGTCAATTCTTAGACCAGCCAGAAGAACCTAGAAGAGTAGAAAAAAATTTTCCAACAATATTTTCTATAACATTTCATTTCCACAAACTTGTTTTACAGAGAAAAAGCAATAAAGATGTATACAAAGCAATGCAAAGCATGGGCATCTACTACTTTTTGCTTTGTGACTAGTACCCCTGTATTTCACTTCTGGCTGCCTTTAGCCACTCATTCAAGAGTTTTAACCAGCAAACGTAACATGTTCTAACAAAAGCATGGTGTTGTATACACTGAGATCCAATTACAATCCACTGACCTAGAATATCCTCATGCATGAATAATTTTTTGAACCATTCATTCAATTAAAGACTGAGTACTTACTACCCTCAAGGTACTGGCCAGGGGCCAAGCATAGGGCATCGAGGCCTTCCTTCTTCACCACAGCAGGCTCAATTCTCTTTGCTTTTGTCCCCAGCAACTTTGCAAGAGCCAAGCCTCAGGTAAACCATGAAATCTGTCAGACCTGTTCAGATCTCAGCTACTAAATCACTATGTGATAAGAAAAATGGAAGGAGAGAAGCAACAGCACCTGCTCCCAGATGTTTTAGGACAGACAGGCTAGTACTGTACAATCTACCAAACTTTCTGAAGAAATGAGATGCAATATGCAATACTGATTTAAAAACCTAAAGTTGATATTTTAATTTCTATTTTATATAACACTAAGTGCTAGTAAAGATGCTCAAGACATGTCAGTTGAGCTAAGCGTTGACAACTAAAAAATCTCACTTGCCATCTGGTTCTACATGAATGAAGTCACTAGTCACTTTAGCCGCTGACCTTCAACACACCCTGAAAGGAGTTCAGGGCAGAGATCAGGACGATGCACTCTGTGCTCTGGGAAAACTGGCAGAACGGGCTTTGAGATAGTTATTATTTTCAGGAGAAATTTTTTATGTCCCTGGATACTTTCATCTTCCCATGCTTAGAAAAGCACTAAAATCATTAACTGAGACATCTGTTCCTTGTGACCTTGTACCGAGATGTGTGCTTGGTTGCTCATAGCTGCTTCACGAAAGTCACATATACTGACCTCCCCCACTTACCTCTTTGGGACAGTTCCTCAGAGCTATCGGAAAGGCTGTCTCCCAGGTTAACAGTCCTCAGTAAATCCCCAAATAAAAGTGAAACTCACAGCTCTCACACGGTGCATTTTCATCTGTCAACAGTGGTTACACCCGTTTTGCCTTACAAGAACCCTATGAGGTAGGTGCTATCATCATGTTCATTTTACAGACAGCAATGAGAACACGGAGAGAGAAACTGCCCAAGGCCATTCCAGAGCCTACAGCAGGAGCTACTGCGGTATCACACTCTGTTTGCTACCCAGGTGTGCTCAGTGTTGATGATGGAATATTGGCAGAGAGAGAAAAAAAAAGTTATTTTAATAGGATGAACAGAAGCTCAGGACAAACAAGAGTAACATGCTAAGGTGTTCCCTGGGTTACAAAACATCAACGTCCCCGCAAGAAAAATGCAGGCTAAGAGCATCTGCATGTGGATACTGGCTGTGTGACACAGGCATTGAGCGTGTCAGAGCCTCACTTGCCTCATCTGGGAGAGGGAGAAGATGGCCAGAGCAGCTCCAAGTATGTAAAGGAGAGAGCGCTTATGAAGCCTAGCGCAGTTCCTGGCACAAGTAGGTAACTGGTAAATCAATCTAGCCTAAATCTGCAGGGGTAGATTTTATGATTCTGTCTAGTACCTGAAGACAGAGTAGAAGGAACATGTACACTGGAAGAAAGGTCGTACTAAGTAATCCCACTGGTTTTTCCTCCTATACTGCTACTCCGTTCTTGTGCAGAGCCAGTTTAAACCAACGCACCAGGTAAATTCTATAGATACGAAATCATAGGCTCTGCTGAAATGGACTTTCATTCATAACCCCTGGATTAGATTATCAACAGGTTCATTTTGGGGGTTTTGTTTTGTTTTCCTACAACACACTGCTCAGGAGTTGTGACGCATTCCAGCAACAACAGTAGTTCATAATGGCCAAGAATCTCTATAGCATATGGATAGAATAAAAGAAAAGGAACCAAGAAGCACACACAGTAGGACCTCCAAGGAGAGAGGAGCATAGGACTTGGGAAAACCTTCACCAGGTTATGGTTCCATGTACCCTAGGGAAGGGGGAGGGGCTTTGAGACTCCCCAGATTCTGGTCTAGTAATTTCTAAAACTAGGTCAGGGACAGTGCTGGCCCATCCCTACGTTCTCATCACCTGGAATAAAACTAGGAAAATAATGACATTTTTCACAAAAATAACATTCCCTTTTAATCAGTACCCTTCATTGTGAGTTCATGTACTTCCTACCCTTGGAGAGTTAAAATATCCTTCCTTTTATAAAAATCATAGTGATTATAGATGGTGGTATGTTTTGTTTTTGTCATTTAAGCTTCTAGTTGAGGGCGGAAAATACTTAGCAATTCCATGTCAAGCATTTCCTTTTCATTTTAAAAATTTTACTCCTTAAATCCAAATATATGGGAACTGACGATCTAACCCAAAATCTTAACTAGAATAATGAGTAGAAAAGCTGTGATAAAGTACTAAGCCCCATTCAAACGTAAGTATTATTAGCACTGGCTTCTGAAAGTGTTAATGATATTACTGCCAAATTCTCAACAGCCTTTCACGGACATTATGGCTTGTGAAACAGTTTATCTAAAATGTTTTTGACCCTCTTTCTAAGATTATAGCTTCTTCTTGGTGTTATTCCTTCCTAATCACTAATCTTCATTCATCTTTAAAGACTAGAATCAGCCTTACCTAGAGGCAAGAAAATCCATCACTTCTCTTGGCTACAATTTGAAAGCAATTGCCAAGTAAACCTCTAGATCAGTCCTCCCACTTATATACATAAAATTATAAAGGAGAACATTATTACATTAATATCACAATTTCTACTCTGCATGAGATCAACTATGTACAGCCTTGATTCCAGCACTGCTAGTTGCTATGTAACCTTGAACGAGCCTCTTCCTTACTCAGATTTCTAGAAAATGAGAAGGTCGGAATAAGATTCCACCTGCCTCTGAAGGCCAAGCATAACAGGCTATCACTTGTGAAGGACTCACTGTATAACAGGCATCACTTACATGCTTACAATGCAGCATCTCATTTAGTTTTTTCAACTACCCTATCAGGTGGCTACTATTGTAAGTGACTCCACATATAATAAGACACTGAATGGCAGAGAAGTTAAATACATTTTTAAGACCATACTTGCCAGTAAGTGACAGAATCTACGTTCAAACCAGAGGCTTTTTTTTTTTTAAATGAGGAAGGTTGCAGAAACATTGCCTACTAAATTAAAATTCGTATTTGATCACACTGGAAATAGTGTAAAGTATAAATCAATAAACACTATTAAAACTTAGCAGTCTGCAGTTCAATATCAAAAAAACAACCCAATCCAGAGTCTTTCGTAACAACTAAGTTTGGGAGCCTAAAATTCTGGTACAAATTATTTTACCGGATAAAGAATTAAATAGTAGAGTTCAGTAGATAAATTAGATATTTTCATATTTGTAAAATAGAGTAATAGCTACCATAAAACATTTAGTACTGTACCTAGCGCTAAATAACAGTACAAAAGTAATTATTCTATACAATGTTATTACAAAACATAACCGTATATGTTTATAGAGCCCTTAACCTTGTAACTAAAGCGTGTAGAAGGGAGGAAAGGAAAAGAAAAACAAAAATTCTCTCTCCTTTAGAGTCCTATTTGAACTCTGGTAATGGTGCCTCTTGGACAGTTTCTTGTTTCCATTCACCCCATCCAACCACCCAGCTCCATGGCATGTTAGATAGAGCACTGTTAGGAGCCCTGGTTAAAAATCTGGGAACTTGGATTCCAGAACAGTGTGGTTAAGAGGATGAGCACAGAAGTCAGGATGTCAGCATTCAAGTCAGATTCTACCATTTAGTGAAGTTATCGAAACTCTAAGTCGCAGTTTGTAGAATGTGGATAATAGGATTTTAAAAATAATAATCCACATAAGGAATTTAGCACACTGCCAAGGATACATTTAGTCCACAGGCACTGGGTTTGAATTCCAGCAATTTATCGGCTGTGTGACCTTAGGAAATTTGCTTAACTTCTCTGGGCCAAATTTCCTTACAATAAGTAGAATATTAATAGTAATGAGCTGGGTACTAATCCTTCTGAGGATTCCATCAAACCATACATGTACAGCAAATGCTTAAAACAGTACTTAGCACCAAATAAGAGTGTTAGCTATTATATATATTTTTGGATGTTTACATAGCCCACTATTAAGATGTGGGGCAACCTTGGCCAAGTTACTTCTCTCTCTCTGGAACTCAGTTTCTACAATACCTGGAACTCAGTTTCTACAATACAATGGTTTCCCATTGCCTATATCTATGTTTGGAAGCAGCAAAGCCCCTGTTGATTTTGCCCAGTATTATCTGGCAGCTGTGATTTTTGCAATCAGCTAGGAGAAGCTGAAAGAGTATTGTAGAATAAGCCCTGTCTTCGCCCAGCACCTCCTCCTTTGTGTTTGTGTTTGGCTGCAAGGGACACCAGGGAAGGTCATGTGGTCATGGGGTACTCCTGCCTCCCACTTTAGCATCCTCTCCATCTCCAAGCATTCTACCCTCCTCAAGGCCATCTACTGCAACCCTCATCAGATGAGGAAACCCAGATCCACGGAACCCTAAGGATGGCCCTTTCCGGGCCTGTCTCTGACCCAGAATGATCCTATATTTAGCCTACAGTAGCACCCCAAAGTGAGGCTTCTTTTATTTTTTTCAAGTGGGCCACTAGCTGACAATTTTTATTTGCAAATGTTAAGTTTTTAGTCTTCTGATTCTATCAACAGAGCTGGGTACTGGCCTTGAGACCAGAAGAGGATTAAAAGTAGAGGCCATGGACTGTTTTTCAGGACAGATAGTGAGTTTCCAAACAGAAGGTGTTGAATCAGGTGGAAACACACACAGTTTCTGGAATGAAGCCTCTAGGCTTTCCTCTCCTCCTTCACAACCTCCAATTTGAAGAAGCCAACTATACTGGTGAGTTTTAAGAAGCCACACCAGGAAAAGACAGTTTACAATCTCAACATCATTAGGATTTATGTATATGTGTGTATATATATATATATGTATGTGTATATAGTATATATATGTCGGTGCTACTCTCACTTCGCCCCAGCTTCCCCCTCCCTGCATCCTCAAGTCCATTCATCATGTCTATGTCTTTATTCCTGCGCATCCATTGCAGCACTGTTTACAATAGCCAGGACACGGAAGCAACCTAAATGTCCATCCAAAAACCACCTGGAACTGATGTGCATTTCAAGCCAATGGTGCTGACTAAAACTCTTTTTATATACTTACTTAGTGCCTACTATGTGACAAGTGCTGTTCTGACTCTTAAGATACAACAGTAAACTTGCATAGGATAATTTTTACAAAAGTGTAAAATCAGGACTTTCACGCAGGTACAAATGACATGTACTAAGGATTTTATTTAACTCATTACTAATGAAGAACCAGGAAGATATTAAATCAGGAAGTTCAAAGGTGGAAACAAAGAACAGGCACTTTTAATAATCAATATTTAAATGAGCTTGTAAATAGGTGCAAAATTGGCTTCTTCCACAATAGGGGAGGGAAGGTGGAACAAAAATGGTTTACATCCTAGTGGAAAAATCAATAAACTAGATAAATACACATAGTACATAGTACATTTGATTGTGTGGGTGGTACAGGGGAGGTGGGGTTCAATTATTGATTGGCTGGCCTGAGAAGATTCTGAAAGGGTAAAGGAATTGAGGGAATATGTTGATATCTGAACCCAGGTATCTTCCTCTGGAAAGTTAGGAAATTAGACTCCAATTCTAATAAACTTTAGATGCCTTCTAGCTTAAATATTTTATGCCTCTAATTTTATCCTGGTGTTATGAAGTCTATCTTGGCCACTTTATCACATGATTCAAGACTCCCTTACCTATAGGCTTAAGGAATATGACTACTGCATCTATGTTAGAGGAGAAGTAGTGAGTAATGCTCACAAGCATGGTTCAACATCGGAAGAAACTTAAGAAGTGGAATTCAGGCCAGGAAAGATACTACTCACCAAATCCATCTATCACACCAGACTCTGTTACACCTGCTCATTATTAATTTGGTTTCTCTGCTCTTTCACATGTATTCGCATGTATCTCACACATGTATTCCTTCATTCAATGCAGATGAGAACTCAAGAGTTAATGATATAACTTGTAGAAATCATCCTACCGTTGGATTGCTCACAGATTGAACGGGATGACTTCGCAGACACACAAGCAGGGTCACAGGGCTCACAAGGACATGTGGCACACTGTATAGACAGCAGGCATCAGAGAAAGCTCATGGAAGGAGGTAGACAGTAATAGGGCTTTTAAAGGATAAGTGTGCCTTGAAAAAGTAGAGAATATGGGAACCTTCAGTTCAGGCAACAAGAAATGCACAAACAAATGTTTCAAGTGTAAAATGATCATCCATGACAGTGGGGATCTGTTCTTTTGCCTACGCACTCATTATTTTTATTCTGGTAGAGAGCCCCGACTTTCCTTTGGGGAGCCACCCCTCAACTCATGTTCAGGTGATACTATGCTCTGGGCTTTAGGAATAGCCTCTGGCTTTGGCCTGGCGCATCAAAACGGGACATCCTCCCTGTGGCTACTTGGCTCAGTTCAAAAAGAAAGTCAATTCTGAACTATTAGCAAAAAAAAGCACCCTTTTCTTCAGACATTGCTAGACTTCTGTAGAGCATAAACCTGGAAATACCAAGAACTGTAATCCTAGTGAGAAGTGGCCTGAGCATAAAACCAACATGGAAAGAATCAGAACCAGAGAGCTATCTCTAGTGACCAGAATACCTGGATCCAGCCAAGTCTGAAACTACCCACAGTTACTCCCTAAACATCTCGATCACTTTGCTTGAGCCAAGAAATTCCTTTTGCTCTAGCCAACGGTAATTAGGTTTCTGTTACTCAAAACTGAACTATTATTTTAAAATACATGCCAATAAGACAATGAAAAAGCTGATAATCTTGGAACAAAGAGTCTACTACGTAGAACAGTGTGAAATAAAATTGAAAAGTAACTTGAGACAGGAAGGCTTTAATAAGAGGTCAAGTGATAGAATTTTATTCTAGAGTAGGTATTTTCAAAATACAGCACGCATCAGAATCACCTAGAGGGCTTGTTAAAACACACATTGCTGAGTTCCATGTGCAGAGTTCAACACCAAGCCCAATGGCAGCCAACCCAAGGTCTGGATGGCAATCTACGGCTCAGAAAGATGAGCAAAAACAATAGGATTTCCTCTCTCGATTCATCTGATTAAAACATATAATAAGTAAGACAGTTGGCAGTGGAAGTTGAACTTGGCGGGTCTAGATACGGGGAGAGGCTGGGGTGGCCCTGTTGAGCCACAAGCAAAAGCTCAAGAGTTAAAATAGATGTCCGCCCTTCCTGGGGCAAGAGTATCAAATACTGTCAATACTCCCCCCTGTCTCAGCTCTACTGTGTCCACTGTGAAGGCTCTATTCTCAGGTAGTCTTCCCACCAAATGGTGACAAAGATGGTCACCAGCAGAGCCAGGCTCACATCTTCACAACTTAGCAACCGTAGCAGAAAGTTGGCTTTTCTTTCTGAATATTTCAAACCAAAGTCCCAATAGCCTACCTTATTGGTCTGGCTCAGGCCACATACCCATCTCCAAACTCATCACTCTGACCAGGATTGGAACAGGCCCACTGGCCAGGACTTCTATCCATCCATCTATCTATCTACCCATCCATCCATCCTTGGAGCTGGGGATAGAAGGCAGCCGTATCCTGAGCAAGGATACGTGGGGAGAGGAATGTTCTATTTATCAAAGAAAGAGGTTCTGAGAAGGCAAAAACTACAAAGCCCACTTTGACAGCACAAATTACCTGCCAGAGCTTTTGTCCTTCTCAAGAAAGCCATCCTCAGGCCATGCTGGCTGGAAGCCCTTTATGCTATCAAGGTTTTATGTAACTTGAGCAAAATAGCATTAAGAGGATGCATCTGGAAAATCCACCGTAGGAGCATGTTACGACTATCAACCAACATATATGATAGTCTTAACTAGGGTTGAAGCAGAGGAGGAAGAGGGGGACAAGGAAAAAAGTGGGGGGGGGGGCGGGGCTGGGGAAAAGTCCTGCTTTGGGTTATGTTGGGTTAGGAAGAGTTTTTCGACCTTCTTCACCTCACAGGGTTTATGAAGCAAGTGAGAATGTACTTTGTTTGTGAGAACTCTTCCTTCTAGTAATACCTTGATCTCGCAGGGTACCTCATTTCCCAAGACCTCCGAGGGTGTGACAAACCTAGCGTTCCTGTGATATTTGACTTATTCCTTTCAGGGGAGAGAAACTGAGGCAAAAGACCTGGGCAAGCAGGAATCATGGTATAATCTTACCTAGGCTAGGATTTGGAGCAAGGAAGCAGTTAGCCTCCTAAGGCATTAACGCCAATTTTCTCTATCAAACACTTCTCTTTTTTACTCCAAGAGGCTGTGACAATATTTTTCTAGTCAGGAACATAGAATTCACTGAATGAACATATCAAGAAAGGGATGTTCAATCCTCTCTCATTTCTAATCATCCCCGTTTCCTTCTCATTTCCAAGAAATGGCTAACGTTAGAAAAAAATGAAACTAAACTCTGTATTATCATACTAAAGTTTACTTCTCTTCCATGTATATTTTGAAAGTAACTATCATAATCGCCTTAAACATAAATGCAAAAAGATATAAAGAAGTTGATGTGTGTTACCTGTCTTGGATTCTGGAGATAGCACCGGCCAGACGCAGTCTGAGTCCACTGCTATTTTGATGCAAGTCTGTAGGCTGCAATTAAATTACTCAAGGACACAGGAGTGACTAAGACTGGTTTGTTTTTGATGCTGATAGAGCAAATCAACCCAGTGGTTAAAAACAAAAAGTCACTGATACTGATGAAAGAGCTTGATAAAGTCGCAGCTCTCACATGTGATGTCTGTACTGACAAAAAGAACTAATAGTGGCCATGAGAACGCCTGAGCAAAAAGCTATGTTGTAGGTATTAACACGACATTGAATGTTTTTCTTCCATGAAAATTCTTTTTACCAGACACAACTTCTACCGATCCCTCAAATCCCTTCTCAAACATCTCTCCTTTTCTGATCCTCTCCTTTAACTTCTAGATCTTACCAGACCTTGGTCCGAACTCCTTTCTAACATATGCCACCTTGGGTACAAATGCTTTCTTTACGTGGCTATCACCCCCCAATGAGCATTTAGTGACCATATTAACTGCCATCCAAGTTTCTTTTCCAAGCAGAATCGCTAGCATAGAGTAGGCCATTTTCAAGGGTTGTGAGGTAAGTGAATGCATATTGTGAGGTATCACTGCAGAAACAACATTTCCTAGGAGACAGGAGTCCTGAGATCAAAGTGATAAGGCTGTATCTGCATTTTCTAGGAGACAGAGAACTTATGTGGGTCTCGAAAATCTGCATCCACAGATTAAGGACAGCAGTACCTACATTATCAGAATTCAGGTAAAGACTACCTGAGACAATCCACTGTATAATGCTTCATTAATTGCCAAGCCTCATAAGAGGCACTCATGACTATTTGAAGTCATAGTTGAAATCCCTACTTGAGAAAACACCAGACTGCAAAGGAATCCAGGGTGGAGCTGGGACGCTGTCTTCTGGGTTTTTACCAAGAGACGTTTTGGTTCGTGTGAAGACCATGGACTTGGAAGTCCCCCTACCACAAATGAATCTAGGCTTTGCCACTCAGTGGTAGTATAAATTTGGGGAAGTTACTCAGCCCCTCTTGCACCTCAGTTTTCCCATCTGAAAACTTGGGATAACAACAGTACGTATCTGTCCTTCATAGTATTGGATAACTGAGATAAGTAAATTCATCTAAAGGTCTTCGACTAGCACCTCGTTTCTAATAAAGAGAAGAGAGTTGTCATTTTCCTCTTCTGTCAGTGATGGCGTCTTACTCTCTCTTAAATCAATCTCCTCCCTCTGTTCTCCTACCAATTAGTGAGGGATATAACTGTCTCTCTTCTGTATTCCTAAACTGCTCTTTCTCTTCAAGTTTGCCCAAATCCAGTTTTTTCACAGCAAACAAATTCAGCCTTATAACCCTCAGTGGGCCCCTGGGTCCTCGGATTCAAGTCTACATTCCTTGACTGGGCAGACGAAACACTTGGGAATCCCTCGCTCCCTTCTCGGCACCACCACTCACTCATCCCCACCTTCCACTACTCTCCGTCCACACGGAATAAAGCATCTGCAGGTCCGTCAACATGCCCAGCTCTCTCTCATCCTGGGGCATTTACACCTGCCATTCTCACTGCTGAAAAAAATCCTCTGTCTTTTGCTAAATTAATCCCTACTTGTCCTCTTTGGGTCTTAGATTAAGTATGATCTCCTTCTTTGCTGATTCCCCTAAACTAAATAATCTCATACTTATAGTCCCCCATGCAATCATACATACAATGGCAACACTTGTACATGTTCTATGTCAGTACTCACTTATTCAATTGGCACGTATTAATTGTGTACCTACTATGTGTCAGGTCATGTGCTAGGTATTGGGTATACAGGGATACAGAAAAAAGTGGTCTCTTTAGTACTCTAAAGCATCCCACATGTATTACCTCATTTAGTTATTAAATAATCTTGCAAATTACTTTGCTTCTAACTCAGCACATTGAACTTGAATTTCCTACCACAGATGTGGCCTCCATCCCTGGAACTTAAAGCCCTTCAGAAAAGAACTATACATTGTGCTGTGCTAATTCTTACTCCCAAATATAGTGCCCAGAACATAGGCTCAAAATAAATGTTTGCCAAATAACTATTATCCAGTCACTGCCATAACTATACACATCTGAGCCACCTGAGCCTCAATTCATTGCCTGAATTGTGTTGGAAAAGACCACTTCTCCTTAGTTGGGTAGAGAAAGGAATCAGATTTTTCAAAAAATTTTTGAACTTTCCCTGTCTCCCTCTCTCTCACACACACACACACTCACACACACACTTAAACAGAAAATAATAAAAGTAGAAAATGTATGGAATGCTTATATATTCTCTGTTAAGCAGACTGTTTTCGTATCACATATATTCTGATAATTTCCTTTGAGGTAGGCATTAAATTATGATTCACATTTTAGAGGCGAGAAGATTAAGGCTCAGAGAATTATTTAAGAAATTTCCTCTAGACAAAGAGCTAATGAGTAAAATGGCAAAGTTAAGAAGCTAGTCCAGGCCTGTCAGATCAAAAGCCTGAGCTTTTAAATATTATATCGTGCTTATCTTTCTAGGCAAAAAGCCAAAACAATCCTAGGAGTGAATGTGTTCATAAAACACAAATTCTGTATACTAAAGTTCCCCAAAACCCGCCAGAAAAACTTTTGTCAAATAATCTTGCTTTTGTTTTGGCTCTGACTCGTCTGAATAAATTGATCCAATAATTCTCTCTTTCAATTTTTAAGTCAGGGATCAGCCTCATCCTCAATATTCCTTTGCTTAATTCCATTTCCCTCTAGATGCTGAAGTGAAATTTCTTGCTACCTAATTGCATAAAAGGTAAAGAAGGGGGCTTCCCTGGTGGCGCAGTGGTTGGGAGTCCGCCTGCCGATGCAGGGGACACGGGTTCGTGTCCCGGTCTGGGAAGATCCCACATGCCGCGGAGCGGCTGGGCCCGTGAGCCATGGCCGCTGAGCCTGCGCGTCCGGAGCCTGTGCTCCGCAACGGGAGAGGCCACAGCAGTGAGAGGCCCACACACTGCACAACAGAACAAAACAAAACAAAACAAAAAGGTAAAGAAGGAAAAGATACTTTACATTTAAATCCCTTTAGATCTAGAAGGATCCATAATAACAGGAGGCTTCCCTTGGGGAAACCTTAGCATGTGTAACCTGCATAAATCCCAGGGCCTCAGTGGCCCTCTGAAGGTCAGAACTGCCTTTAAAGATGCATATTCTTACAGCCAAAGATGTAAGTTATCCAATATTAACCCAAGTCTCACAAGGACTATTAAATGAGTTCTACAATGTAACCTACAGAAAGCTTCTGAAAAGTGTCATACTCTACTCAATCCCTAACTTCCACACTTTAGAAGCTGATGTCCCAAACCACTCGATGTTACTGTCAGCCTGTGTTTACCTTCTTTCCAAAATCAGTCTCCATCTTGTCTGGTACACACCCCCTATTCTGGTTCCTCCAGTACTCCCTTCCCATGAAATAGCCCCAAATCCCCCTTAAAGTTTGGGGAGGGGGACCCATGGAAATATCAACAGCAGTGCATTAATAACCAAGATCCTATGTACACAGAAAAATAGACAACACGGACACTGAAGTACACTGCCACAGCTTTCCTCAAGTTTAATGATAATTTTTTTTTAAAGATTTCTCTCAAAATTGAGAATCTGAGACCTAAAGAGGCGCAGACTACATCACACCATGAAATAGTTCCAGACCTGTGAATAGAACCCCTAACAACTCATTTGCAGTCCACAGGACTTCCCAGAAGACAACATGGCAACAAATAAAGCCAGGGAGAGAAATGGTATATGCTGAACCAAAAGCCTGTGAGGTCTCCATAACAGGGTTTCCTGGGAGACCATCTGCTGGCGAGCAGGTCTCTCAGGGCTGCAGACACTGGTCTGCCCCACCTGAACCACAGCCAAGAAAAATGCCTCAGCTCCTTAAGTCATCACCTTGCCCTCTCCAGCTCTGCACTTCACGCTCCACAAATGGCCCTGCTTTTTCCATTTAATCAATTGCATTATGCATTTATTGCCTCATTTTTCACCCTGTTGTAGAGATTATTACCTGAATAAGTCTTTGTGAATTGGAAATGAGCAGAAAAGAATCACTTACAGACTTGTCAGGAAAACATGTTTTCCTTGCACTGATCTAAGAACTTTATATACCTTGAATAAACCAAATTCATCCTAATTTATGTCAAAGAAATGAGAAAGGCTGCATGTATATGTATACCCACACACACATACACACACACACACATATATATACAAATATATGTATGTATGTAATAGAAATTCCCCTCTTAGGAATTCTCTACAGCATACTTCCTCAGGAAGAGGATACAATGTGAAAGAACAGGAGACGCTGCTGTGAACCGCCCTTAGCCGTGTTTGGCAGTGAGCACCTCAGCCCCCAGTCACTGGCCTGTGTCACCCTGACAATGAAGTTACGGCAGCAGCAGCTGACATTTTTATCTCCCTCCCTGTTTATCTTGGTTGCTTCACAAACATTATTTCAGATCCTCAGAATGCCTGGTGCGGGAGACAAGGAGTATCAGTCCCACTTAATGAACTTATTTGATTTGCCCAAGGTCACACAATTAACTCAAGGCCAAATAGGGTCAAGAATGCATGCTTTTCAGTACACAGGCCTGAAAACCTCTATGACATTTAGAACTTTCCCGACTGGAAGGAAGAGAAACGTGACAGGGTTTAATTGCTATGAATGTTGTGCGTTCATGTAACTGCAAAGCTAGAGGTGGGGCAGGCTGCCGCTGGAGCCCTTCAGTCAGGCTTCTGGAGGAAGAAAAGTGGGGGAGAGAAGACAGCAAAGCAGGAGGGGGGCGGTGCGGATACAGAGGGGAAGGGGGGGCGGATGGAGGAGGGAGGAGGGAGAGAGCAAGCTTTTGCTGAGAACAACTGAGAGATCCTGGGCCTAAGACATTTCAGAAAAATGAGAAGATGCATTTGTTGGGAGTAAGGTGCCCAGTAAGTGGAACAGGAAGGAGGTGGCCACACTGCCTGGCAGGTTTGCCAATGGAAGGGTCAAGGAGAACTTCTGGGGTTAGTGGACAGAAAGGTCCCTCACTGACTCTGGTTGGGAAACGGGACCTTCTCCAGAGAGCTGGGGCTTGCCTATGCACTCCAGACAGAGTTAGAGTAGGCAGAAGAGAAGAGACAACACTTAGTCTAGACCTCAAGAGAAATGAACTCATGGCTGACTTTCCTACCAGGCAGGAATGATAACAGCCTTTGCCTTTGAAAGCTAGATGAGAAAAATCTCATCAGGTCCGTGTGGGGAGCCGTCCTAGCCGGCAACGAGCAGAAGATATGACTGAACGGATCATCTGGACGCCTAGAAGCTCATCTCTCGTGTCTGCCATCTGCTCAGTCCCGGGGGGTGTACTGGAAAAAGCCCAGACACCACGAAGCCCGGCGAGGTTACAAACAACCAACCTCTGAAACGCCCTGCAGATGCTTTTTCTCGCTTCTCCCTTACTTGAAAAATAATTAGTCATGGACTAAATTAACACACAGGAAAGGATAGGGAATCAGAGACTAATCAGAGATACTCATGCGCTTACTGCCTGGAATTTAATAATCATACATTTTTCCCATACCTTTTTTTCAGAATTTCTACTTGAAGAAAAAAATGTGTCATAAATTCGCTGGAACCTCTCCCCCGTCTACTACTCCCCATCCCAGTCTCTCCCACCCTGCAGTCAGCCAATATCCTGAAGTAGGTGTGTATCTCTCCCACTCATTTTCTTATGTTTATTACATATGTACAGAACTTTCATACTTTAAATTACATATTCAAAATAATATTTTACATATTTTAAAAAATTTCATATGGGTCACATATTTTACCATTTGCTTTTTTTTTTTTTTTTTTTTTTTTTTGGCCTCTACCATTGCGGAGCACAGGCTCCGGACGCGCAGGCTCAGCGGCCATGGCTCACGGGCCCAGCCGCTCCGCGGCATGTGGGATCTTCCCGGGGCATGAACCCGTGTCCCCTGCATCGGCAGGCGGACTCTCATCCACTGCACCACCAGGGAAGCCCTACCATTTGCTTTTGCAATGCAACAGGTTTTAGTTTTATCTACATTGATGCATATTCATTTATTGTAAATGACTAGTAGATATTTATTGTAAATTTATTATACTGTTTATTATTACTGTAAATGTATTATATTATTGTATGATATGAAGTTATCACAATTTATGAACCCATTCCCTGATTAGTGGACATTTGTTTCCAGTTTTTACCATGGCAACAGTGATGCAATAGACATTCTCAGATGTGTCTTCTTACGCACACTAGGCGAGTTTTACACACATATATATGGTTGTACATATATATACTCCCGGATATATACGTACAAGAGCTGGGTGGTAGGGTGTGCACATTTACATCTTCACTAGATATTGACAGACTGTTCAAACTGCATGACACTCTGACCTCCCTGAGCTGCACCAAAGTGTTCACTCCTCCACGGAGGAGGTAAGGTCTAACCCATGTTGTCTCCTTACCCAAGGATTTTCTACAGGAAGTCTCATATAAAGAGATCAGTTAGCTTCAAATTGGTGCACATGTGGTGGGGTAAAATTAGAGAGGTGTTTGTTCGTCTGCTGTCTCTTCCACTACTCCTGGAGTGACCTGAGACAAAGCAGTCTAAGTTTCTTTCCCCCATATGTGTAATGGAAATAAGACCACTATCACCTATTAGAGTTACTGTTAGGGTTCAAGGAAATGGTACCCATTTAGAGAACCTGGGTACAGTGTCTGACTACCTAAGGGGAACTCAATGAGTGAACGAGTGTCCTTTTTTAAAAATTGTTGACCTCCATGCTATAGATCCCAAAGTTCTTTTGGGGTGACCCAGGCAGTGCAAAACTGAACAGATCATGAGAAGCTAGTGACAAAGAGACACTGCCAAGGTTTCTCCCATGTACTGAGGTTTCACAAAAGGGTAAAGGAAAATCTCATGGGTATAAGTGCTTGGGAGGTACTGAAAGTAACAGCAAAAGGTCCTGCTTATTAATTCATGCTCCAAGACTCTGTAAGGGTTCTTTCTTCCTTCCTCCCTTTGTTTTCTTAAAAAAAGAAAAAAAAACCCAAAGAACACATCATAGGAGCTCTTTAAAAAAAACTCCAAGGAACCCTGTGTGGCAAAGAAACCTAAAGGCCCAACTTACGCCTTTGTATTAAGCCTCAGGGAGGCTACTGATTGTCCTAAACACACCTGGCACAAGCTCCCGCAACACCTCTGATGCAACACATTTCTCTAGAGGCCACAGGAATAAAAATAAATAAATAAAAAGGTGCTCTCTCTAGAATGTTAGCAGAGGATGAGGGAGAGGGAGAGAGAGGGAGGGAGGGAGAGGGAGAGAGAGGGAGGGAGGGAGAGGGAGATGCTGAGAGTGACAGAATTAAAGCAAGCAGCGACTGAGAGCACGAGAAAGCTCAACACCTATATTGCTGTCTAAATAGGGCAACCTACAGGGTATTTCTTTTCCCCGACAAAGTCAGTAATGGATCGTCTGCACCAATAATGCATCCTCCCCTTTATTTTGCAAGAAAGAAAAGCACAGTAAGTAGATGCCCAGAAGAAGTGTGGCTGCTTAGGAGTCCTGAGCAGGAGACAAAAATGGGATGTCTGTTTGTTCGGTCATTAACAAATTCACCGGCAAGATGGAATCCAGAAATGTTAGGATTTGGAGCAAGAGTAGGATCCTGTGAGCCACAGAGTCTAATGGGGTTGGTGTTCCTTCCTGTCTAATATGGAGGAATTGAATTGAGTAAAGGCCCTGATGGGAAAGGTCAAAGTAAGCACTGAGGTACCGCACCCTTTATTCCATCCCTCATCCTTCCAAGTCGAGCAGGATGAAAGCCTGAGCCTAAAGTTATCAGACCAATTAGCGGGATGGATGGGAAGACATTAAAGGAGAACTGTTTCCTGGTTCGGTAAAATCTCATTAATTCCAATCCCATTTGGTAAATTGCAGGTAAGCTAGAATGAAATTTACAATAGAGTGCAGCTATGAAGAACACGGTCCCAAGAAAGGAGGACCTGTTCATTAACTTCCCTAAGCCTCAGTCTTCTCACACGTTATATGGGGATATTAATCGTAGCTTCTTTATTACTAGGTTGGTGTGGTGATCATGGAATGGGGGCTGTCAGATGCTTATAGCACAATGACCAGAATGGAGCTAGTTCTCACTAAATTGGAGCTAATATTTTTAATCATAATAATCATTGGTATAACTCAAGTCAAAGAATGATAGAATTTCTGAGCCCTAAGTGATCTTAGCCATCATCTGGTGTAGCGCTCTTCCAGAAAATGAAAGGGGCCCAGACAGGCTCAGAGACTGGTGTGAGGTCACTCAGCCATTCGCTGCCTCCTGTGTAGGAAAACACGTCCAGGAACCTCTGCCACCCATGAGACACCGGGCTTAGCACCTTATGGCTGAAAGGGAGCTGTCATTAGAAAGAACTTTATGTCTTCATTAAACCAAAGCCACAGAGAATTCTACGTAGAAGTGCTAGATAAGCAGCTAGTTCAAGGGAGGACAGTACTAAAAAGAACACAGCTGTTTTAAAATAGAACAGGAAAGACCAGACCAAGACAAAACAAAACAAAAACCAAAAACCCCACTGATTCAGACTTGCTGGTAAAGGGAACCATCTTTTCTTCTCAAAGTCCCACGAGGTATTTGGCTTTTATTTGTTAAAAGTAACTCGATTTTTAAAAAAATATAAATAAATAAAAGGAAGCCCCTTTTGCAGAAGGTAAGAGAAGAAAAGCAAATTGAGAATGAGGACAAGGAAAAAGGGTAGAAATCCACAAAAAGAGGACTTTGTAAAGAATTCAGCATTACAACGGCCACTGGAAGCTGATGGCCTGGAGCGATGAGACTTTCTTTTGGCTTGTGCCTGAGGCGCCTACTCAACACCCTACTCCTCATCAGGACAAAGCAGTTACATTGAAAAATATAAACTTAAATAATAGATTAAGTTTGCTCTTCAACTAAAACGTCCTTTGCTTGAACGACTAAAGGTATCTGTTTTGAATTCTCGACTCTGTATTTGATGGAACTGGACCCGTCAAGGACATTCTATGTTTTTTTCAATAATTGAGTTCTCGATGCGTGTGCTTAGTGCGCGTGCACGTAACACGCAGATGGCGTCGAGATTTAAATTTCATTGAAAAGCACGTTAGTCAACTTGTGGGTGTTTCTATTTTAACCAGAAAAACACAAAAAGATATTCTTTGTTCCCTTCCTTCCTTCGCCCTCCTTCTCCTTGCCTCCCTCCGTCTCTCTTTCCCTCCCTTTCTTCCTTTCCTACAGGGAATCTAAAACAAATGGAACTTGTTTAACCTGACTAATGAAAAGCCACTTGTGTTGGCCACTGGAAAAAGCCAAGTACGGCTGAGAGTCCTGGGAGTATGACTGATAGATACTTGATTTTTAAAATCCATCTATTAGTGTATCCTCCTAACTGACCCCCCTAAAAAAACACAAACCGAAACCCAGCATCCCATGACTGACTTTTTCCCTAGTCCTGACAGCCCCACATTGCACATTCAGGCCCCGCTTTCAGTGGGGCTCTGGTCTGCACATTGGCTGCCAGCCTCTGACAAACATCCTCACTTCTGTCAGGGCTGCTTATGGCCCAGAAAAAAAAGGGGGGGAAGACAAATGTCGCTAATGAACTGGAAAAATAACACACTTGTAAGAATCAGCATAAAGATTACACGTTTCCTACTCTCAGAAAAAGGAAAATCAACTCAAAAAAAAAAAAAAAAAGAAAGAAAAGATCTCCCCACCACCAAACATTCCCACCAAGTTACAGGGAGTAGAGATCCTGGTGCCTGATCTCTCTTCTTCCTGTCTTACTGTGTGTGTGTATGTGATGTATGTGTCAGTGTGTCTGTACGAGTGTGTTTCTCCCTCCCTCCCAGGATCATAGCACCAGAAGATGCTATGTTACAGAATTGCTGTACAGCAACTTTGACAACAGAGTAAAACCTGCTGTCCAGGCTGTACAGAGGAGAAGATTCTACATCTTAAGCGCCAGGAGTGGATGGGTAAGAAATACCATACTGCAAAGAGGGCAGTGCAGCCTCGTTCCATCAGACACTAGCCCTGTGCCCTCTGCCACGTACACATCACCGTCCTGTGGGCCTTTCTGCTATTTTTCCATTGATGAACCGGGTAGCTTAAATTCCATATTGTCTATTAAACGAGGTGTATCCCAGAGGCTGATAGCACAGCTGCGTTCCTAACGGACTGGAGTGAGAGTGAAGTTAACGCTAGCTGAAGTCAGTACAAACCCCCGTCTGATCTCTTGGTAGTCAGCTGACTTTCGGGGAACACTCCACACCAGAACAACCATACTTGCTGACTGTAGTAAACCTCACTAGTTTTTACTTGCCCCATGTACCTGCTTTAACAAATTATCACAAACTGGTAGCTTCAAAGAGCAGAAATGTATTCACACAGTTCTGGAGGCCAGAAGTGTAAAAATCCCGGTGTCGGCAGGGTTGATTCCTTCTGGAGAGATTCTCCCATGCCTGTCTCCTAGCTTCCAGGTAATGCTGGCCACCCTTGGGATTTCTTGGCTTATCGATGCATCACTCCAATATGTACTTCCAAATTTACATCGCTTTCTCTGTGCGTCTTCTTTCTTTCTCTTCTGAGGATACCAGTCATTGGGTTTAGGGCCCACCCAAATCCCAGACGATCTCATTTTGAGATCCTTAATTACAGATGCAAAGACCCTTTTTCCAAATAAAGTCACATTCACAAGTTCCAGGGAGACACACCTTTTGGGGGGACACTATGCAAGTCACTACATCTAGTATCTGTTCTCTAGTCTACTAGTAATAATACCTCAGTTTTTCATTAGGATACCCCAATTACTTCATGCTCAGCCCACAAAACATGGCTGGGCTCTCCTGGACTCCAAGGGTGAATCCGTGGCACAGACGAAGCCAATCAATAGCCCATCCCTACAGCCTCTCTGCCTGGATCAGCCTGTAACCTAGCTGTCCATTTAGATTCAGTCTTCGGTCATTTTCAGGAAGTTAACAGGGGTAAAACCTTTTTCTCCCAGAGCTGTTGGGAAAGTTAGAGGAAAGGTCTGTCTGAAAGAATATATCCCTGTAGAGTAGACTCAGAATGGGGAAAGAACAGAGAGTTCCTGGATCCACCTGTACCTGAAGGCACCCTGAGATTTCACAGTTACATGTTCTACTTAAGACCCCACCCCCCTGACTTCACCTACTTGGGTGTTGCGTTTCCTTCATTTCCAAGTGATTTTTTTTTTTAAACTGAGTAATGCATTATCATTCATTCCACTAATATTTGAGTGTCCATCAATAACCATGCATGGTACTATTCACTAGGATAAAGTGATGATAATCAAAGATGGAGTCCCTGACTTCCAGAGTTTAAAGTCTCATAGGGATTGCTGAGATGTTCTAATGGGATTTCTGCAATGCGTAGGAGGAAGGCTTCGAGCTCATCTAGCGTTCAATCCCACCTTTTCACAGAGGCACAGGATATAAGAGTAAGATCCATAAGCCAGGAGAGTCTGAGGGCAAATTTGCAAAACACTGTCATCAATCCCAAAGCTCCGGGGAAAGAAAAAGGTGTGGAAATGAGGGTAGACAGAGAAGATGGATTGCAGATCGGCTGGCCCTGTTTAGCCCAGAAGGAGCCTGCCCTCTCCCCAAGGTAGTTTTAGCTTTCTAGCCTTAGAGATGATCACAGCACCCCGATCTGCTCAGTAGTTCCAGATGAGGAAAGACCAGCAATAATAGGAAAATACAGGCTTCTGGAGACACAGGCACCAGGAAGCACTCGGGTGTCCCAAAAGAAAAGCTAGCAACAGCCCCTCCACTGGGTAATCTTTCTAGATAAACTCACTGAGTAGTAAGCCGGCTAAATGTCTGCTAAGAGAAACAGTTATAGGTTACAACTGTGTGACATATTTAAAACAGCATCACCTCTTTCCAGTTCGGCTGTAAATTCCTAGAGGATAGGAACTCTAGGGGATATGGTTCCTTGGTTTGGCCCTCAGTGTCTAAACCTCCTTCTTTTTGTTTTTTGGCGATACGTGGGCCTCTCACTGTTGTGGCCTCTCCTGTTGCTGGGCACAGGCTCCGGATGCACAGGCTCAGCGGCCATGGCTCACGGGCCCACCCGCTCCGTGGCATGTGGGATCTTCCCAGACTGGGGCACGAACCCCCATCCCCTGCGTTGGCAGGCAACCACTCTCAACCACTGTGCCATCAGGGAAGCCCTAAACCTCCTTCTTATATAATGGAATCTTGTATTTCATGAAACCCAATCTACATGCCTCCATAGGAGCTAAAATACCAGCCTCTTTTGGGTCTAGGGTATGGGTATGGCATCTGGGCTCTGCCAACCGGACGTACCAGCACCAAGTGTTGAACTACACATCAGTGATGGGAGAAGTGGGGGTAACACACCGCGATGAGCGGTCCCTGTGCTTGTGGGCAGTGTGCAGGACTGCTTCTTTCAACAGTACAAGGTGAAGCATCCTGTGTCCAGTGACAGGAACGTCTTGGCCAGTCCCGCGAGGTGATTTTAGGTGTTGCTGGCTCCACAGCCTCTGAACCTGCTTCTCCCATCTTCCTGGAGATGCCTATCTACTTACTGAATTCCTTTCCCGTTTAATGAGAGTCGGCTTCTGCTGTTTGTGACTAAGAACGCTGACACTGTTACTTTGCTTTAACCCTCTAGCTAGCCCCAACAGAAGAGGTGTCCAACGAGTAGTTATTTAAATATAGTATCCTTGTTGACAACCCCCGTGTTAGTTTTGCCAAGCAGGTATTATCTTCCCCCTCCCCCAACAGGTGGGAAATGAGGTCCAGAGAAGTTCAACGACTTACAATGTCACAGGGCTGGCAGTGAGCCATCCCTTTGCACGCTGTACCAGAGGACACAGAACGCTGCTTGTCAATGCAACACATAATAATCAAGACATCTCTTATTTCTAAACTGGATATTCAGCTTCACTTTGAGAAGTCATGAAATAAGGGTAGACTAGCCCTGCACTCCTGCTGGTAATGACCTACCAGAGCCAGGCTGGCCCTACTGTCTAGGGACAGACAGCATACTGCCCAGCTCCTAGCGGTCCCTGGCACCCCTTTTATCTCACACCGCACCCTCTTCACTCACCTTATCCGTCTGGTTGAGGAACTGTCCCCTTCTACCTTGTAGAAAGCAAGAAAAAAGAATCCACATCTTACTGCTTCAGCATTAGAACAGTATTCTGGATCTGAAGTGCAAAAGCTCAAAACAAAAAATAGCAACCTAAGAAGCCAAGATTCTGGCCAGTGGGTCAGGGTCTGATGAGGGACCGGGGAAAGAAGGGTATCAAAATGCCTGACTGTGCTTCATGCTTTACTCCTTAGGTGCTAACCTAATTTTTTTAAACTCAAGTTCAAATGAGATCATGCAGAGTGCTTTTCATTTTTCATCACAGTTTCATTTTCAGATTACAGAAGTAGTGTATGTTGTGTGGTTAACTTAGAAAATGAAAAGGCAAGAGAAGAAGAAACAGCATACATACACACCACTCAATTTCTCAATCATTGCTGGGGTATATCTACCATCTTGAATTCTCTCGTGAAGTGTTTTAAATTATAAAGTTCTCTACAAAGGTACGTTTTTGTTTTAAGACACTTCGCCCACTGCTCAACTCCCACAAAACATAGAAACGGATAATGTGGAGTACTGGAAGTCAAAAGCAGGCATTCACAGACCTGGAGTCTAGGCAGACTAGGTACCCTGGTCACAGAAGAATTCTGGGACAGTCAGAGGTGAAGGAAGGGAGGGGGAAAGTTCCTCCATCAGTCTCAGGAAGGACAGAGTCTTGCATCCGAGTTGGCAGAGGTAGGGATTCAGTGATGTGGAATAAGTGCCCCAAAGCTTGGGATCAAAACAGACACTCCCCCCTCCCTGGAAGGAAATATGGAGGCAGTGAGGCATGATTCACATAAAAGGGTAACCTTCTAGGACTGGGAGAGCGAATACAGCAGATGAGATACACCCCCTACCACCGAGGAAAGGAGGAGCAAAGCTGAAACTTTACAGGGGAGGGAAGGTAAACTCAAATACCTCCAGGAGGCAGGCAAGTAATGTAAATGAATGCAGTCGGCCGGGTGTGAGGAAAACCAGATGCTTTGCTGGAATATTAAACACACAGGCATAGTTTTCATTTCCACAAACAAGTATTCTGTCTCACTTTTTGGAAACATGGCAGCCTTCTTCATTTACTTTTTATTTTCACACTTTTGAGAGACATTTCTTCACAGTAGGAAAGACAGCAGGTCTTTGGATAATAAATGGAAAATTGACAACAGATCTTGGTTTCAGGGAGACAATTTCAAGTGGTGGTGCATCTACCAGACTGGAGAACTCATATCCCCTCTAAAGCGCTGTGCCCCAGCTGATAAGAATAAGAAAGGTAGAAATAAACATTGTTAGATGTTTCAAACTTCCAAGAGAAGCCAGAAATACAAATGCTTACGTGTATTTTTCTGGCTTTTAAAGCGGGATCAAGGCTTACTTTTAAATTAAGTAGATTAACCAAACTGAACACATTTCCTGTGCTCCCACAGGTACAATGAACTGCCCATTTGTGACTACTGCCTCATGCCTTTTTAGATTTCCTGCTGTAGTGACACAGCCACTCAACCCAGTGGGATGGACATCTGTGGCTTTCCTTCTCCTATACACTGTAAAGCCCTGAAGTATGATTCCTAAAACTAGCACTTCAGGGGGACAGTGACAAATTCAATTATGACCAAAGGACAGGAAAGGAACGTGAAACTGAACACACTGGGCAATACTTCTAGGAAAAGACAAATAATAGAGTAGGCTCTAGTGATAAAAGATTATATAGAATGCTATATAATGCTTTCTAGTTTACATGGTATTTTCACATCCCCTATGTCATTGGAACCCACAATAAATTCCAAAGGTAGGCTGAGAGGGATTATTAACACCACTGATGAGAGCGAAGTACCGAAGGAAAGAGAATGCAGAGGAATGGTGGCTCAGAGGTTATGTGACTTGTCAATTTCATAACAATAGGCACTGGGAAGAATGACTCATTAATTTATGAGAAAAGGAAAACTGACTCTGAGTATCATTTATAGAAAACACCATAAATTAGTTTTCCTCTTTGTAAAAATACTTTCGCAAAAGCATTGAAGTCAGTAGAGTAGAAATGGTCGTGGGGAAGAAAATGGTTAACGTTTCTTGGTTTTTGTTTCACTCATGCTTTGAAGAATTAATGCTGATGTCTAATAAATCTGTTTCATGTAAAGGGTTCAGTATTGTTATACTTAACCTTTATCTGCAAGAAAGAAGAAGGTACAGGGCACTATTTTAGGTTACTGTAAAGAAGAACCTTCCAATATCAAGAGCTATTTACCTATAGAAAATAATATAGCACCAAGAGCCTGGATATTGGGTTCTACCACCAACAGCGCATGCGGCTTTAGCCAGGCAGCAATCTTCCGAGCTTCAGTGGCCTCTTATTTCAAATGGGTGTAATAATACCCGGGTATGAAAAGGGATACGGGTGTATGAACTCTCTCTGCAAATTGACAAGCATTCCACAGACATATATATAATGTAAGGTAGGCTAATATGATTGAAAATCTATACATGTCTTCAAAATATTTTGTATTAAATTTAAACTCCTTATTTTGGAGTTCAAGGATTGTATGTCCTCTAGTCCAACCCTACCCACCCAACCTCATCTCCCCCGTGTCTGATCCCAACTACACTCTGGAATCCTAGGAGCCTCCAATTCCTGAGGCAGGAGACCCATGGATACATGGCAAGTCAACCCACACGCTAAGCACTTAGTTGCTTCTCCCACCCAATCCCACACATCTTCTTGACTCTACCCTACAGAAATTCCCCGTGGACTATGCTCCCCTCTCCATTACCACTCTGCTCTAGCATGTTCGCTATTCTCTACCCAAATCCTTCCTGTCAGAAAGACTCAAGTCTTAACTCCAAAAATTCTCAGTCTATAAAAATTGTGTTTTCCCGGAATTAAGAATTAGACCAACAAAACGTAGTTCAAAATTCAACTTCACCAGCTTAGCCTCTATGATCCTGTTTCTTTAACCAAAAAATTGTGATCCTAAGGCCTATTTTCAGAGGCTGGTTTACACAGAGATTTTCTTTCCCCTCATGACACGGAGAATAGTTAACCCTTGATCACCCAGACCTGTGAACTGTATCTAGTATCATGTGTGTGCCCTGTCTTCCTCATCACAATTACTACGTCACAAGCTTTTGAGGACAAGAACTGTTCATTATATTTTGAGGACCTTCTCTCTCATAGGCACTTTTCTCAGCCTGGGGCTCTCCGAGAGGCTGGCCACCTCTGTTCTCACAGAGCTCACATCCTGAGGAGAGGCAGCTGGGCAATTAATTATAACAAAAAAATTAAACAACATAAACCAAAATTAAAACGCTGCTCCTGGCAAATGGTGTAAATGAGATGACCAAGACATGTGATAAGTACACGCGGGGGTAGCAAAGATACTGACCCGCATTTTATAGAGTGAAAGGAGGGCTTTTTGAAGCCACAAGGCCTGACACATGAGAAGCCAGCTACACACAGATCTGAGGGGGAAAGCAACACAGGCAAAGGGAACCAAGTAGGAACACAGAAGAAGGAACTTGCTCTGGGTCTTTGAAGAACAGCAGGAAGAGTAAAGAAGCTGAGCGAGGGGGGAGAATTACATCAAGTGATGTTGGAGGGGGCGGGGTGGGCTCCATATCTCACAGGGCTGTAAGCAGGGGAGGCCTCAGAGCAGGTGCCTCTGATTTCACCATCATTTCCCGGTGGCTGAGCTATAACATCAGTTTTCTGATTCCCTTTTTATTTTTGTTTGCCATGTGATTTCATCTAGGTCCATCCTTACCTTCGCACCTGGCAAGAAAACACCTGATGTCACCCCCAGAGTCGCTGTCCCCCACCACCCTGTCATCTGCAGGAGAGGCAGGTCGGGTGAGCGACCCCTGACCCATTTGAAAGTCCTCTCCTTCCAGCCACCGGTGCTGCACTCAGTGTGACAGCCCAGTGAGAACTGCTTCAGCCCATACTGTGCTTCTTGCTGGCATTTGGGAAGTTGGCTCCGTTGCCAGAGGGAGACATCTGAGGAGAGGTTTCCATAGAAACCCAAACTTTCTCTCCAGCTGCTCATGTATTGTATCCCTTTATTTTTAAATACACATCATTTTTCTTTTATCAGCTTTTGGGCTCTCGATTCTTTGGGTACCAAAGAAACAGTATCAAATCTTGAGGAACATGAGTTCTCTTATTCTCCATTCAACACTCTTTCCTAATTGTGCTCCCGTGGCCGACAGGAAGGAGACTAGAAGCTTCGAGGATAAACGAACCATTTCTCCTATTAATATGCACTTGCCTTCTCAGAATCCCTTAGGTGGCTAGCTCTTTAGCACCAATGTACCACTGGCATCACTGGCTTAATAGAAAAATCTTACTAAACCATTGTCCAAGCCTCTGTCTCCTTCCCCAACCTCCTCCCTGGATGACTATATTCCAAATCTAGAAACACCTGCACTTTTTTTCTTATTCCTACAAGCTCAGGTCTTGTCTACTTTGGGCCATTAAAAGTGGCATTTCTTTGAGTTTCCTGTCTCATACCCATTCTTAATTTATGTTAAACCATAGGCATCATTCTAAAAGTAGAAACTTCCTGACCTGCCAGAACAAGGTTAGATTCATCTGCTGTTTTCTTCCTACCGATTTCCATAATTATAATGAAATCATTTCGGTGGTTATATGTTTGATATCTGTCTCTCTCCATTAAAATGTAAACTCCTGATGGAACTGTATCTTATAAATGTCTGTATTGATAGTATCTAGCACAGTGTTTTGGGATGAATAAAGAAATTAGGGGAGTACTTGTATTTTAGCCCAAGAAAGAAGAAGAATCAAGTTAACTAAATAAATTCTGTTTTGTGCACTTAGAGGGATGAAGTTTATTTTCTCCAAGGAAACAAGAATGTATGTCACCTGTCATGAAACAAGTGGGAAAAGTAAATCTGTTTTGGTTTCAGAGAAGCCATCATTTGATATGGTATGGCTCAAAGCAAAGGATAACCGCATTTAAGAATTGTATAGAGGGTTTGATGCGGGAATCATGTAACTCTTCACCTCCCCTGTGTACAGCTGAGCAACAGTGAGCAGTAACGTCAGCGAGGGCCAGAATTTTTCCCTCCACATGGAAAGACAAGAGAGAAAATAGAGAGGAAGGGAAGACAGAGCAAAAGAAGGCAATGAGGGAGGTAGAGGGACAGACAGAATATTTAAGAAAAGGAAAAAGAAAAAGAGACCACACCCAAGGAGGAAAGAGAAGAAGAGAGACTCATGGAGACTCCGAGTCCACCTTAGAGAGGGATGAGGGAGGGGCAATGCAAATGAGCTGGGGAGGAGAAGCCCAAGGAAGGGAAAGGCACCAACCTGCATCTCAGGAGATGAAGAACTCCTGGTAATTTACAATTCTGTTCTAAGGAAATGGACAGATACTTGGCTAGATACCTGCCATGAGGCTGATGTGTGAGATGATTTCTATAAGCCTGCAGGTCAAACCTAATCATGTCAGCCAAGACTTACTTACTAAGTCTCTGATATTTATGCTGGGTGCCTTCGACACACTGCTGTATTCAGTCTTGACAAGAGCCCGTTTTACCCCATGAGGAAACTGAGACTCGAAGGCACTTGCTTCAAGGCACCCAGATAAAATGTGGCAGAGCCTAAGTCTGTCTGTCTGTCTGTCTTCAAAGCTGGGCTCTGTCTATTGTGCTACCCTGGCCTGACTCATAGAAGGGGCTTAAAACAAACAAACAAACAAACAAAAAATCAGGTCCATCATTCTGCAACAAAACAGAGGGGGAGCCCTACAGAGTGAATATAATATGCGACACTCAGCTCAACTTTCTAATAATGGAAAAGCTGCTCAAGAAGGGACAGAGCTTCTCTGTGAGGAAGGAACCTCACTATGTAGAATCCAACCTGATGTTCTTTTTGAAGTAAATTTGATTACCTTACCCCCTGGCCTAATACTCTGCCATGGTTTCCCACTGTACTTGGGATACAACTCTGAGTTCTCACCATGGCCTGTAAGACTTGGCACGATCTAGCCCGTCTGCCTCTGCATCCTCATCCCAACTCTAGTGTGCAGAGCCATGCACGTCCACCTCTTCCTGGTCAAGCCACACATCCATCCCAGGAATTTCACACGGCCCCATCTGCCCTTCATAGAAGCTTCTACCCTCCATTCTTCACTTGACTTCAGGTGACTTTGACCTTCAGAAAAGTCTCCCTAGATGTCATGATGTAATTCAGGCCCATACTTTCCTCGTCGCTGTTATACCTTGCGCTTTGTCTTTCTATCACAAGATTGTGAAAACCTCTGCATATGTAGCCATATAAAGGTTTGGTTACTATCACTAGACAGTGAGCTCCAGAAATACAGGGACCATGTCTCTAGTTCACTGTAGTCTCCCCAACCCATAGTACAGTGTCTCAGACGTTGTGGGATTATAAGAACTCAAATACTCTTTGTGGACTACTGACTGCAATGAACTTCATTCAGGAACGTTACTGAGGAAATGACAAAAGGAGTGGAGTAATTAGATGACCACTGAAGAAACTTCCAGTTAAAACCATGACCTATGTTAATAGCTTGCAATATCACTTCCCACAACAAGAATTAACTTAAACTACTCAAATAGTGGGCATCCTTTGGAAAACTGGCCTGCACACCCCACCTACCCATAAAACTGTTTTACCCTACTTTATGAGTTTTGTTATGTCTTTGTTCTCATATGCTTTTTTTTTTTAACATCCATTCCCTCTTTATTCCAAGCACCCATCAGAAAGCCAGTGCCATAGAGATCCAGGTCCTCAACTACCACTAGGAAAATGAAAAACAAAATGAAGTACCAACAGTATTAGCATCAAGGCAGTCTCTGAGCCAGACTGGGCCCAGATCTGCTCAGAGTCATCAAGGCATTGCCACACCAATGACTTTGATATCACAGTCCTAGGATTTTGAGTTCACGTGGGGTCCACCTCAGAAACCCGAACTTCAGGAAAACAACAGATCTGTTATTACGCAAATAGTTTTAGATGCTGAAAAAGAGAGGAAATGAAAAGATAAGCCAACACAGACTGCATAATGCCACCTGGCTTCTAAAATAGTTCTCCCTCCAAAGTTTTAATAGGATGTCAGCTCATCTGAAACAAAGGTCTCTAATCACATAGCAAGTTTTTTACTCAAATGATTTCATTTTCTATTTTGGTAGCTCTTGCAATGGTGTGATTGTGCTTTCAGAGAAAAGAATAACAGGAGATCCTGAACGTTTTTCTTGTACCGAGAGAAATTTCCACTTCTGCTGCCAAGTAACAAATGGGCCATCAGGCCCCGTGCTTCTTCAGCCAGCACTGATTGTGTATCAGGCACAGTGCTCGGCACTGGGGGATAAAGCATGGAGCAGGAATAGAAAGGGCCTGTCTTCCTGGAGTTGGCAGAGTCTAGTACAAACACGGGTCCGGCTTACACATCACAAACATGTTTGCCCTGCTGTTGTAATACACGCATTATTGTGCTTTGTGTTTTACAAAATCCTCTCACATCTATCATTTTTTGTCATCCTCCCAACAACCTTGTAACAACAGCATGAATGTTAAGACTTCCTTCTTTTCTAAAGAGAAAGTAAGGCTCAGAGCCCAGAAGAACTGGTCATAAGTCACATCAGTCATGTTCCTTCAATTACACCAACAGCAACAAAAGAACAAATGTTTAATAAGCATTTATAAATGCTTAACCCTTTTCACGCAATACCATAGTGAATTCTTGCAACAAATCTATGATCCTGACTTCAAAAATGAGGCTCAGAGGTTGAATAACTTATTTTAAGTCATTCAGCAAAAAAAAGATTGAAGCAGAGATTCCAATCTAAGCAATGTGACTCTACAGCTAGCATTCAACCAGTGATTTACTGCAAATACAGTATAAGCCGGTCATGTACCGTATTTTAATTGGAGCAACTATCGTAACAATCAATTTGAAAACAGAGTAACTGAGGTCCACAGAGGTTAAGAGACACATTCAAGGTCATACATTTCAAAGTGTTGAAGTTAAAACAGTATCTAAATCCCCAGGATGTGAAATCCAACTCATTTTTCCACTCTGCCAAGGGTTCTCACCCTGGCACAACTGAAAGAGGAGAAGCCATTTAGAGAGATCATCTGCTCTAAACCTCTGCTTCAAAGTGAATTGAGAGGTCCTCTCATACTGGACCTAGACTGTGCCCACATTCTGAGCGTAAGCAAGAGCTGAAAGTAGAACATTTATGGAGTCAGAAGGCTCACGGCAACCCAACACCTCATGGGTACTGGAATCTCTTTTCTAAATGAAAGTCGATTCTCACCGACGTGTCAAGTTTTGCCAATCTAAGGAGGTTGACATCTTTCTCCCTTTCAAAGAAACATGTTAAGAGAGCAATTCTCATTAGTAAGAGTATAATTAACTGGAGGTACATTTGGGTAGAATATAGGGTTAATTCAAGAGAGAGTCAGAAGATAAAACGCAGAGCAAGATTAAGTCCAAATCGTCCAAATCAGCCGTCCATTCAAAAAATCATTTACTCCTTTCTGTAAGACCAGTACTATGTTTACTCCTAGGGAGCAAAGACCAACGTGACAGACACAACCCCTGACCTCTAAGACCTTACAATCTAGTACACCACGAATCAGAGGACTCAGTTTATACTTTCTTTTTTCAGGTGCTAGAAAGCTACTGAGGGTTTTCAAGAAGGGAATAATTTGACCACAGCTGTTCCTCCCACAGATTCAGAAACTCTGAGTTGAAAAGGACCTCAGAGGTTATAAGTACCCTCCCTGTGGACGTTCATAGCTGCACTTTGCACTAATCACATATGGCTATTTAATATTCGAAATCCATCTAGTCCCAACTGAGACTGGATTTTGAAGACTTGGTATAAACAAAAAGTGTAAGATCTCATTAAAACTTTTTTATAATGATTAGCAACAGACATGATAGTATTTTGGATATACAGTGTTCCCTTGTATCTGTGGGGGGCATACCGAAATCCGCGCAGGATAACAAAATCTGCTGGGGCTCAAATCCCCAGTTGGCGGTCTGTATCCAGATTCCACATCCACAGATTCAACCAACTGTGGGTCTTAAACACAGTGCAAGATCTGGGGTTGGCTGAATACATGGATGTTGAGCTCACAGTTACAGAGGACTGACCGTACCGGGTTAAAGACATTACTCAAATTAATTTCGTCTGTTTGCTTGTTTAATGTGGCCACTGGAAAACGTAAATTTACATAAGTGGCTTGCACCATACGTCTTTTGGACAATGCTGCCCTGTAGAATTCCTGATAAATGTTCAACCAGGCTTTCTTGAAAACCTGTCCAGACTAAACATTCACTGGTCCTTGAGAAAGTCCATTCTGTGGCTAAATGGCTGCATACTAGAAGTAATTCTTTTTGTTGAACCATAAATTCTGTCTTTCTGCATATCTTACCCATTGGGAGTCATGACACTCTGCGGTGTCCTCCCAATAGCAACCTTCAGCTCTCTTTATACCCCCTTCCATTTTCCCCAGGTCTTCCAGCCTTCCCTTGTTTCAAGTAAATACCTCCAGTTGGTTCCATTATTCCTTGCACGGTATGTTTTCTGGGTCTCTGATGGTCCCCATCACCCTTCTCTACACATTTCCTCAATTATCAGCGTTCCTTCAAAATGAAAAACGTAACTTCTCTGGTTGTCTGGCTGGAGGTAGCAGTGTATGACGGTAAAATGACACTTAGATTAGAACTTAGAGGTAAATTATTTCTCATCTCGTCCACCCCGTGCAAACTTATATAAGTAATTTCACCTCACAGACAAAAGCTTATGAAAGTGAACTTAAAAGCAAAAGCAAACCAAACCAGAAGAAAAAAACTTGCTCCACATACAATCTCAATAGTGAATCTTTATTTTTAACTGCCCAGCATTCCTATCTCCTGCTAATTGAACCCATCTTATCCACTTTCAAATGGTGCCATTTTTCAGTTCTTGGAAGGAGGAAGAGCAGATTCACCCTGTACCTCCAGCTCCAGGGAAGGCTGAGGCCAGGCTTGGAGAGGCAAAATCACAGAAATTGGTTCACTGACCAGCAGAGTACTCCAATGAGGCAAAGGCTTTACATGGAGAGAACCTGCTGCTACAGAGGAAGCCCAAATCTAATACTTTGGGGTGGGGGACAAGACCCGATAATGCAGTTCACATCATTGCAAACCCTGCTTGCAGCTGTGCTTCAAGTGATGCATTTTTCTGGCTTTTTCTTTTTCTAACTGAATTCATCTATTTCTGTTTTCCCTTAGCATCAGTTTGAGTCTACATCCAAGAGCCCTGCTGCTCTGTTTTCAGACGCTGAAATGCTTCCAGATCCTTGACCTTGTTTCCAGAACTTCTGATTTGTCATGTATGTACCTGGCCTCACAAATGAACAGCAACGTTTTGCAAATAAACATGGAAGGACAGGGACTTTCCTGGCGGTCCAGTGGTTAAGACGCCATGCTTCCAATGTAGAGGGCAAGGGTTCGATCCCTGGTCGCGGAACTAAGATCCCAAATGCACACAGAAGGACAGACACGTTGAGATGGTAGAAGTCAGGAATAGTTAAGCCCCGATTCTGAGTCCCTGTCCTTTTCTCTTAATATATCTAGCAATCTTTCACCCATGTCCTGGAAAAGCTACATGATCAACTTCCTTTACTCAACTTGCATTTTCATATTAAAATGATACTTGTTCTATAGTTCCTCTGAGGTGTATGGCAAGTCATTAAGTAATAGCACAGCATGCCTCCTTTTATAAAATCAATGTGTGTGCAAAACCAAATCAACTTGCATTAGGATTCACAGCACACTTCATCGGCACTTCTAATGGATCTTCAGTAGGCTGTATCTTACAACCGTTCTAGTTCTCTCCCCTGCACTCCCCCACCCCAGATCCTAACAGGTAGGTTTTATTGTAGCATCCAAGACCTAGAAAGGGCTTTAAGACATCGCTGCTTTATGCCATGACTTTATGATCTCAGTGTAAAACGATTTCTAGAGAATGGGAAGTGACTTTCTCAATGTACAATACAGTTGGAGACAGAGCCTAGACAAGAATTTTTGTGCTCCTAAAATGTGGTAACATACAGCACCTGTATTCTAAGTGGAACCCCCTGTTTAGAGGCCTCTTTGGGGAATTCAAATTGGGAGATCCCAATTTTCTTCTTTCACAAGATCATTTAACTGCATCTTGGTTTTTATAAAGTGGGCTTAACTCAGTTTGGGTGCATAAGCTGTTATTATTAATAGGACTAACCACTACTGTTTATCAACCAGGCAGCTACTATGTGCCTATGAGTACTCTCTGGCTTAATCTCTATAAATACCTCTGAGGTTTGTACTCTTACATTTTCCCTTTTTACAGAAAGGAAGCTGGGATTTAGAGAGGCTATGTAGTTGGCCTAAATCAGACATCTGATAAACGGTCAACAGGACTGAATTCAATTTCCACCTCTGACTCTAGAGGCTGAATTTTTAACATGAATATTCTATCTTCTCAGAAAGATTAAGCAAACTTTTTCATTAGAACATGTCTGGAAACAGACAAGCCTGTAAAATTAGAGTGATCATGTTCTGAGCCCTCGCTCACCTGTAGAACATTTCCATATATCACCAGCCACGCTCAGGAACATCCCTGTCCAAGTCTTCTGACCCACTATTTAAATGCACAACAACCAAAGTTCATAATTCATTTACATCTGGGATACGTGTTCAATTAGTACAGAAATTTTTTACAAAAATTTTTAAAAGAGACAGAAATGTAAAACAAGAGACAGAAGAACAGGACTTCCTGCTCTCCATATTCCCACTGCATCTTCTGCCCTCACAAATTGCAGACCACACTTCTTATCCAGCTGAGTGTCTCTTTTCAACACATGCAGAGGATCATACTTCAAAAGCCCTGGATTAGCTGTATGGTAGTTATCTACTGTTGTGTGACAAATTATCCCAAAACTTAGTGTCTTAAAACAACACACATTTTTGGCAGAAATTAACAAACTTATTTTAAAATTCATATGGAAATTCAAGGGACACAGATAGCCAAAACAACCCTGAAAAAGAAGTTGGAGGAGTCAAAATTTCCAATTGCAAAACTTACTACAAACTAGAGTGATCAAGACAGTCTTGTACTGACAAAAGAACAGACATATAGATCAATGGGACAGAAGTGAGAGTCTAGATATAAATCCTCAAATTTACAGTCATTTGATTTGTAACAAGGATACCAAGACAACTCAGTGAGGGAAAGAATGGTCTTTCTAACAAATGGTTCTGAGGCAACTGGATATCCACATACAAAAGAGTGAAGTTGAATCCCTACATAACACCATATACAAAAAATAACTCAGAATGGGCCTAAATGTAAAAGCTCCAACTATAAAACTCTTAGAATAAAACATAGGTCTAAATCTTCATGATCTTGGATTAAGCCACGTTTTCTAAGATATGACACCAAAAGCAAATCAATGAAAGAAAAAAGTAGATAAACCTGACATTATCAAAACTGTAGACTTTTGTGCTTTAACAGACACTACAAAGAAAGTGAAAAGACAACCCACTGAATGAGAGAAAATTTTTGTGAATCATCTGCGTGATAAGGGACTTATATCCAGAATATACAAAAAAATATTACAACTCAAAAATAAAGACAAAAAAGTGACCAAGGGTCTGAATACACAATCCTCCCAAGAAGATATACAGTCAGTAAGCACATGAAAAGATGGTCAACATGATTAGTCATCAGGAAAAGGCAAATCAAAGCCACAGTGAGATACCAATTCATAACCACTTCTATGGCAATAATCAATAAGACAGATAAGTGTTGGTAAGGATGTGGAGAAGCTCACAACAGGCACTTTGGCAGTTCCTCAAAAAGTTAAACGTAAGAGACTCAGCAATTCCATATACATACATAGACCCTACATATACACGTACCCAAAAGAAATGAGAACATATGGAGCAATAACCACCTTGTCCAGAATTCAAAGAAGCTGAAAGCAGAAGCACTTTTGGTTGCTTCTTTTAGTTCCAGGCCAACCAGGTGATGCAGGAGACAAGCTGCTATAGGTATGAGCTGCAGCAGTGCTTCATATATCCTGCTACAACTCAAGCTACAAGGCAAGATGGTTATAGTTCCATTTCTGACTTCCAAATCTCATGCAAAATGTCTCCATGCTAATCCATAACTAGGTAAGAAAGGGAACTCTGGGAAGTGTAGTTTCAGTTTAGCTAGATTAATACAACACAAACTAACCTCAATTATTATTAAAGAGTTTGTAAGTGAGGTAGGGAATGGTGTTCAGTACACAAATTACATTTCAGCCTTACCCAGAAATGGAAACTTGTACTCAATTCCCTGGTCTAAATTTCTCTTAAATTTAAGAAAGCTTCTGCAAAGGGTATGCTCTTTAAAAAAGGTTCCTCAGCCTCAGCACTATGGACGTTTTGTATTGGGTAAATCTCTGTAACAGGGTGTTTTCTGTGCATTATAGGATGTTTAGCAGCACCCTTGGTATCTACAAACTAGATGGAGTAACACCTCCCAGTCTTCACAATCAAAAATATCTTCAGACAGTGCCAAGTATTTTCTGGGGGCACAAAATTGCCTCCAATGGAGAACCACTGCTTTGAATGATACTAAATATGCAGCATCTTTGTTTTGGAATAAACTCATGTTTAGCTGAAAATAGATTATATGCTATGCTGCTTATACATTTAATTCCCTAGATGATGTTTTTTAATTATATAAAATTCTGCTTTACATAAATATTAATTCACTACATTGGAAGAGACTCTGTTTGACTTTGAGTTAAAGCTTAATAGCAAGGCTCATTTGGTCAAGGTCACTAATTAAAAGCAATGGATGTATTAGCTTTAGAAGAACCCATCTTTTATCTCAACAAGGGGAAGGATACAGCAGATCATGGACGGCCCTAGGCAAATCTATGCCTATTTCAAGGAAGTTTAACAAACTAGTTCCCTTGGTATAAAAGGCTACAGAGATAATACTCTTTCAATGGTGAATCGTCTCTCTTGACCATTTCAAATTCTCATTTGTTATTACAAACAAATTATGCTTTTTTAGAGTGAAACGGTTGGTCTCAATCTTATACTAATGAATGACATATCCTGCAAAAGTTTCACATATTTCAAAAATGAGTTTCTGAGGAAAAACACTCTTTGACATAAACCACAGCAAGATCTTTTTTGACCCACCTCTTAGAGTAATGGAAATAAAAATAAAAATAAACAAATGGGACCCAATGAAACTTCAAAGCTTTTATACAGCAAAGGAAACCATAAACGAGACGAAAAGACAACCCTCAGAATGGGAGAAAATATTTGCAGATGCAACAACAGACACAGGATTAATCTCCAAGATATATAAACAGTTCATGGAGCACAATGTCAAAAAGACAAACAATTCCATCAGAAAATGAGTGGAAGACCTAAACAGACATTTCACCAAAGACAACAGCCAAGAGGCTCACGAAAAGATGCTCAACATCACTAATTACTAGAGAAATGCAAATCAAAACTTCAATGAGGCATCACCTCACACTGGCCAGAATGGCCACCATCAAAAAATCTAGAAACAATAAATAGACGAAAGGGTGTGGTGAAAAAGGAACCCTCCTGCACTGTTGGTGGGAATGTAAATTGATATAACCACTATGGAGAACAGTATGGAGGTTCCTTAAAAAACTAAAAATAGAACTACCATACGACCCAGCAATCCCACTACTGGGCATATACCCTGAGAAAACCATAATTCAAAAAGGGTCATGTACCAAAATGTTCATTGCAGCTCTATTTACAATAGCCAGGAGATGGAAGCAACCTAAGTGTCCATCGACAGAAGAGTGGATAAAGATGATGTGGCACGTATATACAATGGAATATTACTCAGCCATAAAAAGAAACAAAACTGAGTTATTTGTAGTGAGGTGGATGGACCTAGAGTCTGTCATACAGAGTGAAGTAAGTCAGAAAGAGCAAAACAAATACCTTATACTAACACATATATATGGAATCTAAAAAAAAAAAAAAGGTTCTGAAGAACCTAGGGGCAGGACAGGAATAAAGATGTAGACATAGAGAATGGGCGAGGACACAGGGAGGGGGAAGGATAAGCTGGGACGAAATGAGAGAGTGGCATGGACATATATACACTACCAAATGTAAAACTGTTAGCTAGTGGAAAGCAGCCACATAGCACAGGGAGATCAGCTCGGTGTTTGCGACCACCTAGAGGGGTGGGATAGGGAGGATGGGAGGGAGGCTCGAGAGGGAGGGATGTGGGGACATGTGTATGCATATGGCTGATTCATGTACAACAGAAACTAACACAGCATTGTGAAGCAGTTATACTCCAATAAAGATCTATTTAAAAAAATGACTTGCTGGACAAGTTAATATTATCAAGAGAGAAGATTCAACTGGTTGCATCTTATCCTTTGTCAAATCATACTCTAACTCAAGGACGGAAAACTTGAGTATCTGCAGGGGTCAAGTAGGCAAGGTTAATTGGACACTAATTCTTAGGAACTACGGTGACCTGGTAAGTCTATGCCCCACCTAAAAAGGTACAGAACTTCTGGATACAGATGCCACTTAGGAAGGTGCAATTTTTTGTTATGCAGCCAGGAGTCCATATATTTACATGAAATAAGTTGTCAACCAATTCAATTGTTGAAAATCATTACAAGGCAACACCACATAGGAATAAGTGTGTGTGTGTGTGTAAGTACATACCTGTGGGTAAAAGCAGGGCTCAGTTGGTAGAGATGGTGTGTATTCATTTGTATATACATCTGTGTACATGTGTGTATATACAGGTTTTGAGTTTGTCTCTAGGGTGCATTCACCCATCAGGAGGCTAGATGATCATTTTTATTCTAATCAATCAACCAAAAGGCAAAAAATTTTACTAATAACAAGGGAGGTGGGAAGACTAGTTATTTCAGAGCATTTCTCCCTCCCTACTCAGTCCTAAGTAGTTTCTCAATAACATCAATAACTCAGTATTGCCCCACATGGTCGAAGTATCCATGGTAAGTTTACTGTTATCCCGACCAGTGATAAAAACTTGCCCGTTCACAAGAGAAAACTGAGGACCAGGTCACAAAGCCTAGAAATAAAGAAGCCAAGGCTCAAACTCAAGCCTCCTGAACGCTTGCCCAGTGCCCTTTGGCTACTACGTAATTTTTGTCTAGGACACTGCGGAAATTTCCTGCCTTAAATTAACATAATTCTATGAGGGCTCTGTGTGCAATCTTTATTCTTGAAAAAGACTATTTTGCCCTGCAGGTCCCCGAGTGGAAATCTGACACATGTGCTGAAAACAAATTATGCTGTATTGTGTGTGCATTAATTTCTTGGCTAATATTTCAGTTCACTACGTTGTAAATCCCTTAGAGTCACCGTGATCTGGAAGTGCATGCTTTATTGCTTCTTAATATTTGAATTCCAATACCGAAGCCTGTCAATCTACCCAGACTCATAAGTTGGCTTAACGTGATTTTCTCTGCTTCATGACAACATTGTTTAGTATTCGCTAGGCTGTATTTGACATAAGGAAATCCCACATTACAGTTAGTCAAATAGATTGAAAGCTGCTAAAATGCCCCCCTTTCCCCAAATTTGTATAGCATTGCATTTTTCCCCTTTTTCCTTTTGACTCTGGTGAGTCTGCTATCAAAACAATTACTGAGTTTAACTACATTGGGAAGCTGTCAAATGCATAAAACTTAGCATGGCGTGAATCTCAGGTTTTAAAGAAAAGATTAAAAAGAGTTCCCTTTATTCTCCTGAGAACTCTCTCACAGAAGAAGCTCTTAGATCTGTAGGTAACCTGGCTATCTAGTGGCCTTATGTATGTATATGTATGTGTGTGTGTGTGTGTGTGTATCTACAAATGAAAAAAAAATAAATTTCACATTTCTCCCCATTCTGTCCAGTAACTTTCTGTGTCTCTCCTTTCTTACTTTATAACAGAAACATGTTATAAGTCAAAAAGTCGTCCTCAAATCCTCGATTGCATGAATAAAGGAGAGGGAAATCTCAGTCAATCCTGTCTGTTCCAACTTCAGAATAGCTCTCAAGTTCACCCTTTTCTCCATCTCTAACTTTTTACTACATGACCACCCCACTCTTCATTTTAGGTTGAGCCAAAAATTTCAATCTTCTACATCTCAATGGTCCTTCTCGTTTATATTATGTCACCTCCAATCCATCGGCCATAACACATTTGTGGCAGAAACTGCTGGTTGCCTTCCTAGTAAGCATTCTTCATAGTAAAAGAAACTTGGTTTTCTTCTGGGTAGCAGTGTAGTTAGCTTAAAAGGCTCTATTTCCTGATATCTCTTGCAGTTAGAAGTAGTTAATTATTTGGAAGTCAGTGAGCCAGCAGACAGCTATCATATGATCTCAGTGCCCTTCCCCCACCCTGCCTCCCCACTGTGTGGATGATGGAAGGGATGGTGGAGTTCCAGCAGCCATTTTGTATATGTGAGGACGCAAGCCAGGGCTAAAGATAGCAGAGCAAAAAGACAGGGGCCTAGGTCCCTGACGATTTCATCAAGTTCCCGTGTCAGCCTCAGACTGTGTTCTCTACATTTTTTTCTATGTAATTAACCCTGATATGTTTGAACCACTGTTACTACAATTGAAAAAAATCTTCTTTCTTCAAGCATACAAAGTGATCATTTTAAAAAATAAATCAGACTCAGTTACTAAGCTTTGTAAATTGTTCAGATTCTCACCTTCTTGCCGCGGCTTACATGGCTCTGTATGATTTCACACCAATCTCTAGCCAAACTCCTTCACACCACACCTTTGGGGGCCTTTCAGTTTTTCGTTTTTTTTTTTTTTTTTTTTATAACTTTTCCCTTTACACTCGCTGGCCTCAGTGCCTTGACAGTGTGGTTGGCTCCTTCCCCATTGTTCAGATATCGCCTCAAATAGCTTTTCCTCAGAGGACCGCTCTCAGCTTTCTCCAGCTAAAAGCAGCTTCTCAACGTAGCTTTCATCTTGCTCCTGCCCATCATAGCATCTATCCCAGTCCTTAATTGCCTCATTTAATCATTACGTTGTCTGTCTCCATAGAAGAGAGGCCTTGTTTATTATGGAAGCACATAGCATTGAGTTGACAGACTTGTCAAGATTCTAAGGGAATGAAGTTTCCACCACTCCTGTCTAAAACACTTACCCCGAGCCCCACTGCTCTGGCCACATGTAAATCTGACTGCATAAAACCCTCATCTTAAACTCCTCCTGTACTTATAAAATCAATTCCATCATCTAGTAAATACCTCCTTTTGGGATCTGGCCTTTTATCTAGCCTCCACTACCCGCACTCCCCAAAATATATCTTTTTTCTCTCTACTTTGAATGTGTAATTAAAATTCACTTAGCTGGACCCTAACTCCTTGAAAATTTCCCCAAGGCATCACCTCCTCCAGAAGACTTGTTGTAGTCCAACCCTCAAATCAGTGTTAAATGTCCCTTCTTACAGAGGTATGGAGACTGTTACATAAAGCATTGTGCTTTGGGAGCAAATGTTCTGGCTTGGGAGTCAGACAGTTTAGGTTCAAATTCCAGATTCACCACTGAGTGATTGTGTGGTCTTAGAATAGTTCCAGTCCTCATTTATAAAACCTGAGATGACAGCAGCCCGGGGCAGAACATATGACTGATATCACATAACACGTGTAGCACCATCAATGGTAACCACATTGATGTTACTACCTAACAACACATAACATCCTGTATCTGCTACCATCACTTTAAGAGTGTAATAAATATCACGCATCTTGATTTCCTTCCCCCTAAATTGTGAGTTCAATAAAGAGAGGGATTTGTTCTGCTTCTTCCTAACCCATAGCGCTGAGCACCATAGCTTGCACAAAAGAAGTGTTCAAGTGATAACTGAATCTACTATGATGGCGATGAATTCAACTTATTAAAACATAGTATTCAGTGCAATTCTGTACCTGGCACTGTGCTCAGGGCACAACAGCTAACAGATTGGTGCTCAACTTCACAGAATTATAGTCTATTATGAGAAGATAATCCAGTGAGTATTTGCAACTGTGAGAAATGTCATAAAGGGGAAAGCACAGGCAGCTACGGGGACATACACAAGAGGATTAAACTTTATCTAGAGGGACAAAGATTCATCACCTTCTGCAGCTTAAGCCCACCCGCCACAAAGCCACACACGTGGCAGGTATCAAACGGGTGTCTGTTAGTCTCTTTGTAAGAAGTGCCTACTGTATGCTCTTCTGTTTAACGTTTTTCCCTTCAAACATCAGGTCTGCAAATACCCATCAGATTTCACAACCTTGATAGAGCTTGATGTTCAGTAGATGATTAAATTCCCTCAGAAAAAGGGAAGAGGAAAATGTGCAAACAAATGCAAACGACATTTAACTTGCTCTTATTTAGAAGGAAGCCCACTATCCTGCCAGGCCAGGAGGAGAAAAGCAAAGCTTTTAAAACTTAACAAAAAAAATGAACACTGACCACAGGGTAGATGCTGGGAGGGTGGGAAAAAATACAGAGGCATCAGAGAAGAGAGAAGGAGGCACAGAAAAATAACCCGAAGAAAGTGGAAATCCTGTCAGGGTTAATATGCTAGGACAGTTTCATAACAAGTAGTCTTCATTACCAATCTATATAAACAAGGTTTAGAAACAAGCAATTATAAATAGCTGCTGAGGCATAGATTTCACGTTTTGAAATTTTCTTCCAAGGATTATGAAGTCACTCAACAAGCCCATCCATCTCAGCTTCATTCTCTGAGTGATGAACACAGACGTTAGAGTTATACAGAATTGGCTTGAATTCTGGTTGTGATGTATGACGGCCATGTGACTTGCATAAAATAACTTCTGCTAACCATCACTCCCCCCTCTGGAAAACTGAGGTAATGTCTATTTCCTAAGGCTGAACCCAAACAGGAAAAAAAAAGATCATAGAAACCTATGCTGACGGTTAAATTTCTTGTCAAAATGCAAAACAGTTTTCTCTGAAATTCAAGCTTCGTAAAGCACAGCAGACCTTGACTTTCCAGCACCAACAAGGCAGTGCCAGGTGAAGCAATTACCAGGTTGATTGCAGGGGCTGGAAACTGCTGGAATGAGTCACTGATTAAGAGATTGATTTGGATTTCTGTTTGAGCTGTGTTTGATTAGCTTGTCCATGCAAGTGAGCAATCCAGTCTCCATGGACACATTCCACTGGACACAGAATAGCTCTGTATCCCCAGACCCAGCTGCCGTTCAGGAAAGAAGCATGAGTTAGTATCATTAGCCCATATTCATTTATTTTAATGGGGGTATTAAGACTGATTTATGTGATGGCTTCCAAGGCAAAAAATTATTCCAGAATTACACCTGTATAAGAGCACTTAACATTATCTTGCCAATGGGCTTTTCAAAAGGATGAAGACCAGTGTCCCCAATTCAGGAAACTTCCATTTCACTGAGCCATCAAGTTGATTGGTCAGCCAAAAAAAAAAAAAAAAGGGAGCAGTAGCACACCAGGAATCAGGTTCATCTCGTGTTTCTTTTTGGAAACAAAACTCATGTTACTGCTAGAGAACTCAAAGTATAGCAGAGAACAAAATAATACTTATTCACTTGAATTTCTAAGACTATCCTAACGGTGGCTGTAATTCCTTTTAATAGAAATGCTAGTCTTTCTTTTATTGGTAATACTTTAAGGTACTAATATAATCGTTATTGATTTTGCTATCATGCATGATGACAGCATTGAGAGCTCAGTTCCCCATTTCTTTACAATAAGTAGTAAAGTCAAGAAGAACAGCTTTGCAGATTATTTTTCTCTTTAAGCAATTTTCCCCTGAATATTAGTTCCTCCCCAAGTCCTGTTTGTTATTCTACCTCCCCCTTGCCTAACGATTGTCCCTTTACCCTCATTGTTAATTGCCGGTGGTTCTATCAGCTAAGAACAATGGAGGGGAACATTACAAAAATCATGCCCACTAATATCAGGCTTTACACTCAATTGAAAATATGGGGAAAATAACTTTCTACGAAGGACTGTGAAACATTAGTAGGAAGAGATTTTTCAATGCCTGCACTGGTACTGATGTGAAGAGAGGTAAAATTTTAGTGATTTAATACTTAGTGATTTATTTGTAAGCTATTCCTTTAATCTCAGACTTGCCTGTTAACCTTAAACTATGAAATTAAAATCTGACTCTGAACATTCACCAATGAATCCCCAGTTTTTTGTTCATTAGTATTTGTCACATAAGGTGCTTGATAAATCCAACAAAGTAATGAATAAGATGGAGGCTTAGTCTACCAGGACTATTCTTGTCTGTTCACTGTCAACCCTCCTTGTGAGGGAAGTGAAATTAATGGGAACTATGGTCGTATTTGTCCTTATTCAGACCTTCCCAGGCTCACAGGATGGATATATAGCCTCTGGAGTGCATCCTTGGACCTTGATGCAAGGATCCACCCATTATGCAAACTGACAATAAAATATTAATAATAATAAACAGTTTTTAAAAAGTAATTTTAGAATTTAAGAGCTGGAAGGGAAGAGAGTGCTAAAAATAACAGCACTATTCAAGTCACTACTTATGTCCTGACCCAACAGGATAAAAATTTTACTTTCAGCCCAGGTATGGAATCCAAACCAAATACTAAAAAATATATATATATTTACAAAGGCGCTCACATTTCAGTACGAGATTCTCTCCAGATTACTATTTATTATCAAGGCAAGAATATCTCAAGAAACGGGACAAGTTTCCTGAGTGAAACCACCTTGAGCTTGCTTTGAAACTCTGGGAATATACCAGTGTTTGTATTACTAGCACCTCACCCTTCCAAAAATAAATGCAATCAAGCCTCCAGACACTTCTAAACATATTGCACTTTTACTTTCTACCTGAACACAAGACATGTCCCAGGTGTTTGTGATCTTTATGTATTAAAAATAAGGTTTATGGCTTCCCTGGTGGTGCAGTTGTTGCGAGTCTACCTGCCGATGCAGGGGACACGGGTTCGTGCCCTGGCCCGGGAAGATCCCACATGCCGCGGAGCGGCTGGGCCCGTGAGCCATGGCCGCTGAGCCTGCGCGTCCGGAGCCTGTGCTCCGCAACGGGAGAGGCCACAACAGTGAGAGGCCCACGTACCGCAAAAAAAAAAAAAAAAAAAAAAAAAAAAAAAGTTTTAAGGTATATATCCATCGATCTCCCGCATCTGATTTCACATCTTGTTAGTTTGAACTGAATTCATTTATATTATCTTTCAGTCTAACACCATCAGTAATTTCACATGAGAAGCAATTCTAATATGTTCATATCTCATAAAGAAAGACGAATGGTCCTGCCAAGAAGATCTATTCCTTTAGGTGTGCTTCCTCAGTGAAAGAGATCTCTGCAGATGCAGAGCAAGAGGCTAGAACGATATTTGATTTTCATAGATTTAACTGATCCTGTCATATTCTCAGGAACAATAGCTCTGTTAATCAGGAGAACATTAGCTTTAAATTGCTTATTTTGATATTGCTACCTATGGCCTCCCTTTATGCCAAACATCTAGGCTGATGAATTTATTATACTATAGCTGGTGGTTTCACCCATGGTACAAAATGAGAACAATTCAAGTGAGTAATCCCAGGGAACAACCTATTACATCATGAAACTTACATCTCCCAAAAACTATTTTAAACACTTAAGTCCTTTGGACTATCAAAACAATGGGACAATATTCATGATTTCTCTATTTATAGAAAATTGGGCATTTCATTATTTCTAAGTATAAGAAAGAAACAGTGCCTATCCAAGTAGATTGAGCAAAAAGGAACATTTTCAGTAAGACAGAAGCAACTGACCATATCTAAATATAGTGTGGGGTATTGGGATAACAAAAACTAAATTCTGATCCCATCAATATGACTGATGTCCAGGTTCAAGCATCAACCTGGTTTTGATGAACTTTACAACATAAGTTCCCAGCACTCCAGAGACAAAGTAAATCTATTGTTAAAAAAAAAAAAAAAAAAAAATTAGGGGGAAATAAAAATCATGATTCTCATAGAGGTATAAAAATTAACATGGGTTAAAGATTTTATTCAACTCATGCGGGAACCAGCAGATGTTGTAAACTGTGCAAAGCAAAAGTCACAGATGCATACCTTTCTATAAAGAAATCTTGAAATAAAGTACAAAATAGAGGTACAACTAATTTTTTTTGAATTTTTGAATGTTATTATTTTATACAGCAGGTTCTTATTAGTCATCCATTCTATACACATCAGTGTATACATGTCAATCCCAATCTCCCAATTCATCCCACCACCACCCCCACCCCACCACATTACCCCCTGGTGTCCATACGTTTGTTCTCTACATCAGTGTCTCTATTTCTGCCCTGCAAACTGGTTCATCTGTACCATTTTTCTAGGTTCCACCTATATGCGTTAATATACGATATTTGTCTTTCTCTTTTTGGCTTACTTCACTCTGTATGACAGTCTCTAGATCCATCCACGTCTCTATAAATGACCCAATTTTGTTCCTTTTTATGGCTGATTAATATTGCATTGTATATATGTACCACATCTTCTTTACCCATTCGTCTGTCGATGGGCATTTAGGTTGCTTCCATGACCTCACTATTGTAAATAGTGCTGCAATGAACATTAGGGTTCATGTATCTTTTTGAATTATGGTATTCTCTAGGTATATGCCCAGTAGTGGGCTTGCTAGGTCATATGGTAGTTCTATTTTTAGTTTTTTAAGGAACCTCCATTTTTACATGTAGTTGTCCAGTTTTCCCAGCACCACTTATTGAAGAGACTGTCTTTTCTCCATTGTATATCCTTGCCTCCTTTGTCATAGACTGGTTGACCATAGTTGCATGGGTTTATTGCTGGGCTTTTTTTCTTGTTCCATTGATCTATATTTCTGTTTTTGTGCCAGTACCATATTGTCTTGATTACTGTAACTTTGTAGTATAGTCTGAGGTCAGGGAGTCTGATTCCTCCAGCTCTGTTTTTTTCCCTCAAGACTGCATTGGCTATTAGGGGTCTCTTTTGTGTCTGCATACAAATTAAAAAATTTTTTGCTCTAGTTCTGTAAAAAATGCCATAGGTAATTTGATAGGGATTGCATTGAATCTGTAGATTGCTTTGGGTAGTAGAGTCATTTTCACAATGTTGATTCTTCCAATTCAAGAACATGGTATATCTCTCCATCTGCTTTTATCATATTTGATTTCTTTCATCAGTGTCTTATAGTTTTCTGCATAAAGGTCTTTCCTCTCCCTACGTGGTTTATTCTTAGGTATTTTATTCTGTTTGGTACAGTGGTAAATGGGAGTGTTTCCTTAATTTCTTTTTCAGATTTTTCATCATTAGTGTTTAGGAATGCAAGAAATTTCTGTGCATTAATTTTGTATCCTGCAACTTTACCAAATTCATTGATTAGCTCTAAGAGTTTTCTGGTGGCATCTTTAGGACTCTCTATGTATAGTATCATGTCATCTGCAAACAGTGACAGTTTTACTTCTTCTTTTCCAATCTGTATTCATTTCTTTTTCTTCTCTGATTGCCATGTCTAGGACTTCCAAAACTATGTTGACTAGTAGTGGTAAGAGTGGACATCCTTGTCTCGTTCCTGATCTTAGAGGAAATGCTTTCAGTTTTTCACCATTGAGAATGATGTTTGCTGTGGGTTTGCTCTAAATGGCCTTTATTATGTTGAGGTAGGTTCCCTCTATGCCCACTTTCTGGAGAGTTTTTATCATAAATGGGTGTTGAATTTTGTCAAAAGCTTTTTCTGCATCTATTGAGATGATCATATGGTTTTTCTCATTCAATTTGTTAATATGGTGTATCCCGTTGATTGATTTGTGTATATTGAAGAATCCTTGCATCCCTGGGATAAATCTCACTTGATCATGGTTGTTGGATTAATGTGTTGTTGGATTCTGTTTGGTAGTATTTTGTTGAGGATTTTTGCATCTATATTCATCAGTGATATTCATCAGTGATTCATCAGTCTGTAATTTTCTTTTTTTGTGGTATCTTTGTCTGGTTTTATTATCAGGGTGAGGGTGGACTCATAGAATGAGTTCGGGAGTGTCCCTTCCTCTGTAATTTTTTGGAGTAGTTTGAGAAGGATGGGTGTTGGCTCTTCTCTAAATGTTTGATAGAATTCACCTGTGAAGCCATATGGTCCTGGCTTTTTGTTTGTTGCAAGATTTTTAATCACAGTTTCAATTTCACTACTTGTGATTGGTCTGTTCATATTTTCTATTTCTTCCTGGTTCAGTCTTGGAAGGTTATACCTTTCTAAAAATTTGTGCATTTCTTCCGGGTTGTCCATTTCATTGGCATAGAGTTGCTTGTAGTAGTCTCTTAGGGTGCTTTGTATTTCTGTGGTGGCTTCTGTAACTTCTTTTTCATTTCTAATTTTATTGATTTGAGTCCTCTCCCTCTTTTTCTTGATGAGTCTGGCTAATGGTCTATCAATTTTGTTTATCTTCTCAAAGAACCAGCTTTTAGTTTTATTGACCTTTGCTATCGTTTTCTTTGTTTCTACTTTATTTATTTCTGCTCTTATCTTTATGATTTCTTTCCTTCTGCTAACTTTGGGTTTTGTTTGTTCTTCTTTCTCTAGTTCCTTTAGGTGTAAGGTTACATTGTTTATTTGATATTTTTCTAGTTTCTTGAGGTAGGCTTGTATAGCTATAAACTTCCCTCTTAGAACTGCTTTTGCTGCATCCCATAGTTTTGGATCGTCCTGTTTTCATTGTCATTTGTCTCTAGGTATTTTCTGATTTCCTCTTTGATTCCTTCAGTGATCTCTTGGTTATTTAGGAACATATTGATTACCCTCCATGTGTTTGTGTTTTTTACGTTTTTTTCCCTGTAACTGATTTCTAATCTCATAGCATTGCAGTCAGGAAAGATGCTTGATATGATATCAATTTTATTAAATTTGCTGAGGCTTTATTAATAAATAAATTTATTTATTTTTATTTATTTTATTTTTGGTGGTGTTGGGTGTTCCTTGCTGTGCGTGGGCTTTCTCTAGTTGCAGTGAGTGGGGGCTACTCTTTGTTGTGGCGCGTGGGCTTCTCATTGCAGTGGTTTCTCTTGTTGCAGAGCTCAGGTTCTAGGAATGCAGGCTTCAGTAGTTGTGGTTCACAGGCCCTAGAGTGCAGGCTCCGTAGTTGTGGCGTGCAGGCTTAGTTGCTCCGTGGCATGCGGAATCTTCCCGGACCAGGGATGGAACCCATGTCCCCTGCACTGACAGGCAGATTCCTAACCACTGCGCCACCAGGGAAGTCCTGATACAACTAATTTTTGTTTGTCCCTCACAGAGAAGCAACAAGAAAGGAAGCCAAGTGAACCTCTTCCAGACCAGACAGAATTCACATGCCTACAAGGTATCTGCGGTTCACAGAATTTTTAAATAGTTCCCATAGAATCAGAATATAAGGCATAAGGGTGCACTACAGGTAATGCCTACTTTTCCACTGACACAAAGTATTAACTAGGAAGAGGGAATAAGCATACAATAAAGCTGCAAACATCCCCTCTGGGTAAAACAGGAAGCCTACCCAGCTCATACTTAGTCACTTGTATCCTGACTAGTTGTTACCTCTGTTCCACACACACCTCAGTTATTACTGTTCAAGCTAGAGCCGGACATTTTTCTGCTTGTTCTGAAAGAGAGAGAGATGTGGAACAGACTCTCCAGACACAAACCCCAGTGTAGGTGTTCAGAACAGATCTCCCCAAGTTGTACTACTTTGGCACATGGAGTATTTTGAGCTAAAGGCAAGGGACACACTGTGGGCTCAAGACAAACAATGGCCCCTCCCTTAACTACCTAGAAGAATTTAAATTGGGGATCTTCCCCAGAAATAGAAGTAAAATTTATCTAAGTGGCCCCATCTATATGGCAGGGCAAACCTCTCATTACCAAAAGTCTGTTCTCCTTCTGCTGTGAATAAACCCTCTTGTCCTTGGAAGCCCCAAGCCCCAATCTCATTCCTTAGCTTAGCATGGTATATGGTTGACTCTTGAGCAACACAGGTTTGAACTGTGTGGGTCTGCTTATAAAGGCATTTTTTCAGTAAACACATACTACAGTATGGCCTGACCCACAGTTGTTTGAATCCATGAATGTGGAACCATGAATACAGAGGGCCAACTGTAAAGTGACACACCAATTCTCAACTGTTTGGGGGTTGGTGCCCCAGCTCCCACATTTTACAAGGGTCAACTGTGTATACTTCATCTTACCTTTCTGTAGCTGAACTTTTCAAGTCTGGGGGGTCCTTGAACCTCTCATGTAAGTAGGGTTCCTGTACATATGAAGTTAGATTTGATTTTCTCTTGTTCATCTGTCTCATGTCAATTTAATTCTTCGACCAGCCAGAAGAGCCTAGAAGGGTAAAGTTTTCTTCCTCTCCAACCCAGGATTCTAACAGCTGTGCATGTATAGATGCCATTTAAATACTCAACTATTTCATGAGTCTGTATGAAGTGCCTGTACCAAGAGCCTCTCTTCTAAGGTTATGACATCTTCATGTTATAAGATACAAATGAAGGCAGAGACCGTACTCTATATCTCAGCAGACTTTATTGGCACGGAGAGAAGAAAACATCCAGTCCCCAAGCCTTCTCCAAAGCAAGGGGCATCCCTGAGGAATACATGCACCATTCACTGCCCAACATGACTAAGTCTTTTTAAATTTCCTCCCAACTTCAGTTTGCTCCCACCATCATCACAACCAATGACCTATAATGATCAGAATAATAGGTATCATTTTTGCTTTCTGGGCTATTTGTGATATTCCATAACTTATACCATCTTTAATTCAGACTTGAGGATGGGGGACACTGCCAGCCACTCTAGACGTCCCAGTTTCTTGCCATATTTAAATCTAGCACTGTGTTTTAAAGAACCCAAGTTATGAATATATTATACAGCAGATAAAGGAAGCTAGGTCTTAAAAATATAACTGATGAAGGAAATGAGATTTCTATCAGACAGCCGTAAGAAGGCACGAATAAAGGGAAAAAAAAAAAAAAAAGGTTAGCCAAGTATTCAAAAGCAATTTCCTAAGGAAACAAAGAGAACAATGAAAGACAATTAGTAAAAGATAAGCCATTCAGTCTATTCCTGACCAGAGGAAATAAGCTCCATTGCCTGGTTCCAAGCCAGAAAACGGAGGATGAGGGAGAAGATGTACAAAACTCTCCTTGATTGAAATTCACTCCTATTCTAATACTGGGCCTCTGTAGTAGTAATATTATAATAATATGAGGATTTAATAGTAACCAAATGAGCCCCAAATCAAAAGAACAGTTTTGAACAGTTAAAAGATAAACTGAAGCACACATTAAAAAAACAAAACAAAAACTTAAGAGTTTATTTTAGCAAAAATCGACTCAAATCAGGCAACACCAAACCAGAAGGGGTTACAAGTGCTCCACCAACAGGAGCTCAAGGAGAGACTTTTACAGAGTAAAAGGAGGAAGATAAGGAAATTGTCTATGTGCTGTAGCCTAAAGCCTACTCGGCTGTTTGTGATCGTGGTCCATAGGTTTCTATTTCATAACCTTGATCCATTTACAGGCTTATTTACTGCTTATATAGGCCTCCATGGTAGTAGAGCCTCCTTAGTCTGACTGCCTCCCTGTTTTATTTAACAAATCCAAGACAAAACTGTTATGAGCAAAGATTGTTTTTTTCCCATGGCTTTCTTCCAAGTTCTTGTTTGACTTTCACGTTGCCACCTGACTGCTAATCTGGTCACCCTTTGCTCTAGGCTAATGGTTCTCAACTGGGTTCATCTTGTTCCCCAAGGGACATTTGGCAATCTTTTTTTTTTTTTACTAAGTTTTCTCTGCTTATAAAGGGAAAGGAATCAGCTGCCCCCTCTTCTCCTCTTTAAAGAGTCTCCTAGAAGACATAGTGGGACTGAGACATTTCTTTAATACTCGGATTGTAGACAAATCTCTTCAGGGAGTAGAAAAGCTCCATCTACAGTGCAGAGATGTCTCCAAAGCCACAGGCCCATTACCCCTTGAAATGTAAAAATTTATTAACAGTTAACATAGAAGCTCATGTCAGGATGTAACTGCCATTCAGGGAGAATCTAAATGCCTTTTGGGGATATAAGACATTTCATTATTCTTTCAGAGGAGGACAATTAACTAAGCAGCTACTTTAATTCCCATGAGAACTTTCTATTTGTGTTGCTATATAAATAATGTGACTTTTTTTTTTTTTACTTTGTTGTCTCTTATGGGCTATCTATATACATGTAGAGTTGTTCTAATTCAATAGTCAACTTCTTCCTTTCCATATTGATGTGGAAAGGCCTGTGGAGGACATTAATTTCCCCCACACTGAAGCCATTTTTATTATCACAGCAGTGTGAGGGTGTGATATGGTTACTAGTGGCCATCGAGTGGGTAAAAGCTAGGGACTCTGCTAAACATTATACAATGCATAGCTCTCAACAACAGAGAATAACCTGGCCAAAAACATCAATAGTGCCAAGGTTGAGAATTCCTTCTCTAGCCCAGTGGCCTTCAAAGTGGGCTACTGGATTGACACACCTGATTTCTATTCCTATTCTGTAATAGCTGCTGATGGTATCCCACCCAGATTTCCCTTAATCTAGCTGGCACGCCCGTCCTCCAGCTGCTGCAGATGGCTGCTAATGGCCCTTACCCGCACTACCGTCCAGAGGATTGACCTTGATTTCCAGGAACCGTCTTGTCAAGAGCATGCCTTGGAGGCTGTACCCTTCCTGGTGGAGGCTGTCACAATCAAACACTGATGTTGGGTTTAACACTCCAGACTCCCCTTACCTTTGCGTTATACAACCACTGTGGTACAGTTTATACTCCAGAGGTCCAGTGAGATCAGGCTGAGGATAGACTTCTCCTGAAATTAGGTCCCTGCCAACCTTCCCTGTTCATAATCCTGTTTCCTTCACTCCCCTGTGGGTGTATTTCAGAGCACCCCTTCAGTAAATTGCTTGCCAAGAATTCCCATCTTCGGCGCTTCTTCTAGGGAACCCAACATAAGACCTAGATACATCATTAATCTAAATCAAGAAATTGAGTTTTTCTGACAGTCAGGACTTGGATGGACACTAGCACAGTCATTCTGTCCTTTATGTCAGCAGTTGCAAGTCACACGTGGCATCAGGGCAACCTGAGCAAAGGCGGGGGTTCTGTGACGGGAGTTTACAAGGATGAACTGACTCATTTTTTGCTCTCCGTGTATTGCAAAATATCATACTTCAACCGTGCCAGGTTAAACAGATTTACAGGCTAATTTAGCTATAGCTAGATAAAGTAAACTTTAAAGAATTAACAAGTGGCATTAAGAAAACACAGATGAAGATAGTACGAATGATGCAAGTATGAGCAAACACCAAGAAAATAGCAGAAGAGCCACTTCTACTGAGCTGCTTTATCTGCCACATGATGCAGAAGTAGTGAAGATCCAGTCAATTCTGCTCAGAAATCAGTAAAATATACTGAAGTCATAAGGATTTTTTGAAATAAGGATTTATACTCATAACTAAATATGTAACCAATAACCATAACCAATAACATCAAACGTCACCCTAAGTGTACGTGTCGTAACTTGAGATATTAGATAATTAAGGTGTACAGCATTCTTAAGCAAAACGTTAAAATGCCCATGTGAGAGGGTGAAAAAAATCCCCCCTCCAAAAAAAGACATTCAGGTCCTAGTTCAGAGAGCCTATGAACATTACCTTACATGTAAGGAGCTTCTTTGCAAATGTGACTAAATTAAGGATTTTAAGATGAGGAACTTATCCTGCATTATCAGGGTGGACCTTGAATTTAACCATGCGTATATTTGTAACAGGGACGCAGAGGGAGACACGTCAGACACAGAGGAGAAGGCAAGATGGAGCAGAGAGAGATTGAAGATGTTAGCTTTGAAAACTGGAGAGATGTTGCCACAAGCCAAAGAATGCCGGCAGCCACCAAAAGTTGGAAGAGACAAGGAGTGCATTCTCCCCAAGAGCCTCTGGAGGGAATACGGCTGACACCTCAGTTCCAGCCCATTGAAATTGATTTTGGAATTCTGAACTCCATAACTGTGGGACAATATATTTGTTTTAAGTCACTTTATAATTGTTACAGCAGCCACAGGAAACTAATATAGTGAATTTCATCTAATTTTCCTTGGGCTCTATGTAGGTTTAATAACTCACATGATATTAGTAATATTTTACATACGACCAATAAACAAACATTTTTCTCCTCAAAAAAAAAATTTAAAAAACAAACAAACAAAAAAACCACGCTGAAAATCACTCCTCCCCAGGAGGGGAAATTACTTGAGATAGTTTTTGTTTTCACTGCTGCCTATAAAGTGTTTTACAACAATTTATGCAAATATTAAATGCCAATTTAAACAAACATTTAAAAATGTTAACTATCGTTTCACATGCAAATCCAAATTTCCAGGTTCTCTTTAAAAACGGGAAGATCAGGCAAGCCAGGACCTACATTCCTATAGGGCAACGTCTGGCTGAGGACGGGTATCAGCTGCCCCTTCAGGGATACGTGGTCTCGGTTACCACCCAGCCAGCTCATCACCCCTACCTTCCTAGTCCTTGGATGGTGAAAGTTGTCAGCTTCTGACCTTTCCCAATATCTTTGCCCCATCACTTTCGTATTTCTTAGCTCATGTTCTGTATTTTGTCCTCTGATCATCAGCTAGTCCATTGGGGTGGGGGCAAAGAATTCGATGCCACGAGTTTTAGTAGACAAATGATTAATACAGTAATGCCTCAGATTTATAAATAAAACACTCTGTATACGCTAATATGTATAAAATAGATAACTAGTAAGAAGCTGCTGTATAAAAAAATAAGTAAAAAAAATCTTTATCTACCTGTCATACTCAGGAAGAACTCATAAGATAAGGCTAATATTAATCATACATAAAGAAGGATTCTGAAAGAAGGTTTTCAGTCACAGTGTTGAACTTTTGCCTCTTTATTTTTCCATTAAAGACAACATTCAGAAAACTTCCGGGAAGAAATAACTTCTGAACAATTGTTTCCTAAGTGAAGCTATTTTATAGTTGATTTTCTCCCTCCTCCGACCAGTTTTATTGAGAAATAACTGATATATATCACTATATAAGTTTAAGGCATATAGCATAATGGCCTGATTTATTCAATACATATATTTTAAAATAATTACCACAATAGATTCAGCTAACATCCATTTTCCCATATAGATAAAATAAAAAGAAAAGAAAGAAAAAAGGAAATTAAGTAAGTAAATAAATAACAAACTCTGCATGATCCTAATCAAGTCTTACCCACATTCTGGGGATGATTTCTGGGAAAGATGGCTATTTGGAAAGATTGCTTGACTAGGAGTCACAAGACCGGGGCTCCAGGGCTTCCCTGGTGGTGCTGTGGTTAAGAATCTGCCTGCCAATGCAGAGGACATGGGTTTGAGCCCTGGTCTGGGAAGATCCCACATGCCATGGAGCAACTAAGCCTGTGTGCCACAACTACTGAGTCTGCAGCCACAACTGCTGAAGCCCATGTGCCTAGAGCCTGTGCTCCGCAACAAGAGAAGCCACTGCAATGAGAAGCCCGCCCACTACAACGAAGAGTAGCCCCCGCCTGCTGCAACTAGAGAAAGCCCGTGCGCAGCAACAAAGACCCAACGCACCCAAAATTAAAATAAAATAAATAATTTAAAAAGAAAGACCAGGGCTCCAGGCCCAAATAGGTCCCTAATTCACATGAGACTCTGGGCAGGTATTGACCACAGTCTCAGTTTTGTTTCCACATTTTCTAAAACAAAGCAAGGTTTTGGAGAGGGGCAGAAAAGATGATGACTACTTTAGTGTTCTAAATATCCACGTGGTCACACGTCTGTACCCATCGGGCTGAGGTCAGGGAGGAAGAGGAAGTTCACGGACAGAGTTGCAGACCCCATGCCCACATCCATGTGAGCAGAACAGCTGTTACTCTTGACATGATCTGCAAACTCCTGTGTGATCTCCCTCCCAACTGAGCAGCCACATTACAAATCCCTCTCCTCTTTGTTTTCTGTTCTCTAGTCTTCTGTGCTTTCTTCCACTTCCACCAGTGCTTCTCCTTACTCTAAGCCCTTGTCCTTAGCAGATCTCTATTCTTCTTAAAATTGAAACTGAGCAGGACTCCCTTGAGTCCTCCTGGGCACAGAAGCCTTTCCATGTCCCCCTACCTTATTTGCAGGATAAAGGCTTCAGACTCCTAGTCCTTCCTGAATACCAAAGAGCAGATTCAAACAGTTGCTAACTAGGGAAGTAAGGGAATACAGAAACCAAGGAAGAGTAAAGAAGAAACAGTAGTGCAGCTATTAAGGCAAGATCCTGGTTCCACTTCAAGGGATCTACCGAACAGTATCTTTGAGTTCTCCTGCAAGAACCAAGACCCCCATCCAGATGGAGGATGGCAACTTCAGGCTGAGCACAAGATTCCTGGAACACCACCCTGTTACCTCACCACCAACCAATCAGGAGAAAGTCACACACCCTGCAGCCCTCACCCCAAATTCTGCCTATAAAATCTTCTCCCAAACCATTGGAGAGTTTGTTTTTTTTTTTTAGCATAAGCCACCCATTCTCCTTGCTAGGCCCTGCAATAAACCTTTCTCTTTTCTAAACTCTGACATTTCAGTTTGTTTGACCTCGCTGTGTGCCAGGCACATGAATATTTGTTTGTGAACAAAACCTTAGAATAAACTTCCCACTCTTAGGATGAGGTTCAGTCTCCTTGCCATGGCCTACAATCCTTATATGATCGGGTATCTTCTTACTTCTCAATTCATCATGTACTGCTTTCCCTCTTTTTTTTCTTTCTTTTTTTTAAAACTCTATTCCATACTGTTCTAATTTCTGTTTTACAAACGTGACACAGCACTTCAACCAGCTTCAACCACCTTCTGTCCTGCTTGTGCGTGCAACTCTTCTTACTCCTTCTTCAGCTAGCCAAGAACTACTCATCCTTTATATGCCCATGCTAATGCCTCTTCTTTGGGGAAGCCTCCTTACCATTTAGGAATTTTACAGCTGCAAGCAAGAGCACACTGTAATTTAAATGGTTTAAACAAAAATAAATATATCTCCTCATGTAAAAATCCATCTAGGGATAGAGTCCCAGGATTAACTCAGGCGTCAGTCACCTCATCAGGTCCCTAGGTTCTCCCCACCTGTCTCTGCTCTCCTCAGGTTCCTAAGACAGCTATAGCAGTCCCAGGCATCACAGGGAGACCCTTAGCTTCCAGAGAAGGGGGAGGCCCTTCCCTCCATGTCTACCTTTAACAGAATGGGGGAGGTCCTTCCCTCCATGTCTATCTTTATGAGGATGTAAAACATTTCCCAGAGGCACCTCCAAAGCTTCTCAGCTCCAACTGGCCAGCAGTGGTTACATGTCTTTTTTCCTAACTGCAAAGCAAGTGGGAAGACAAAGTATATTTATAGCTTCTAGGATGAGAGGCAGACTCTGGTAGGAAGAAATTATATCCATGCAAGATAGGGATCTCCTACTGCAAATAGTTCCTATTCTTTTCAATACTTAACAGTAATAATCACAAAATTATTGTTAACTGTTTGAGACTTGTAGATTCATATAAGAAACACACAGTTATCTTCAAAACATAGCTGTATACGTTTGCTTCTTTTTCATGTTTCATGACCAGTAATTCCAATTCCAAAGGTCTCCAGTGGTTCCCAAAATTCTAATACACCATAACATACCCTACCCACAATTTATTGATATAACACTCACATTTTGAAAGCCTTATTTTACATAGATTCACTTCACCATGGACAGAGTATCAGTGAATACTTGCCAGTAATAAGGTATTACCGGAGTTAGAGCACCATGGGTTCAAGCACGGTCATGGCCATGAACTTGCAGTATGACCTTAGGCAACTACTTAACCTGGTTGAGAGTCATTTTTCTCAAATGAAATATGGTAACAATCATGGTCACATCTATTGGTGATTCAGTGAGAGTGTGGGAAAATCTCTCAGCAAAAAGCATGGCCATACTTAACTCAAAAAATGGTTATTATTAACATTATAATAATTACTACTAATAATATTATAGAGAGATATTTGCTTTGTTTTTTCCTTATGATGGGGTTCAGGGAAGCCTGCCCCCAAATATGTCACTTTGGTATACTGATTATTTTCAATTAAAGTTACTTAAACAACTGATACAAGAAGGACACTCTGACCCTCCTTATTCGCCCTGAAAGCAGGAAATAAATCTCCCACGTCAAAGGTGCCCTCTTTGTATCAGGAGGTAAAAGGACATCCTTATCACCAGAGAAGGCTGTAGAAACAAACCTCATTACTTCTTTACCACTTTACTTTCTAATTTACTACCCTCAGCCCAAACTCCTTTGTCTTGTCAATTCTTTACAAAATAATTGTTTTTCCATCCCCAAACATTATAAAAAGCTGCCTCCTTTGTTCATTTATTTCAGTCTCTTATTTCTGTGAGCTACCATATGAATTACTCTTTTTTTTTCTTCCTGTTAACCTGCCTTGTGTCCACTTAATTACAACAACAGCCAAAACAACAAAGAGGAGTGGGGGAGATTTTTCCCCTCCCTGAAAGTTACCTGTATCTTCATCACAGAGTTCTCCAGCAACAAGGAAACAGAAAGCCCTCAGTTCCCACCTCTGATATTAGAGGGGTTTATGAGAACAATGGGAGTGCATAAGGACTATCAGACCCAGGATAAAATAGAATTCTTCATCAGCCTAAGCTTAGGAGAGGTCAGTCTAAAGGCTCCTGTGAATCTACACAATGCTGTCTGATTCTGTTTTCTGCTTAGGTATTAGGTCTCCCCAGAGGAGAAAAAATAAAACAGAACCTATTTAACACCTTCCAACTGAAAATCCTGTGAATCTATTGAAAAAAAGCATCTGGCTTTCTTCCCAGCACATTTATCACCATTGTTATTCTTTCCCTAGCCACTCTGGAAATTCGATTCAATATGACAGAATCCATGGTATTGTTTTTTTTTTTCTTTTTTTTTTAAACAGTGTTATTCTGAGAAAATGTAAATATCTGGAGAGAGCAGGTGCACATGGTCACTTGGGGGGAGGGGAAGAGGATGACACATTATGGCTTCAAAATTTCCGTCACACCTCTCAGAATCACGTTTTCACCTGTCACTGAGCCCTGCTTCAGAGCACTCTGTGGCTGCTGGATCCCCCACTGTGACTTCAGCTAGCCCTGTAAAAGCCATCTTTCCGTGTTGAAAAGTGCTCCCAGGCCTGGGCAAACACAAGCAAGAATAACTGAGTAAACAAAGCCAGGTGCAACTTGAATGCAAGTTTAAAAAAAGAATACCTTTCAAGGGAAAAGACTAAAGATCTAGTTTTTTAACAGTCAAGTAAGTTACTGCTTAACATCCTAATCGGCAATGAACATTGGATTTAAGATGGGGGCTTACATCTTAAATTTAAGATTTGAGCGGGAGGAGGGGGCTCGAAGGAATTAATACATTTGCATTTTGTAATATTACTGAATTTCTCACTTAAAAAAAAACACCTGACCAAATACGTAGTCTGGGTTTGGTGGTTCTTCTACAAAACTGGGTGAATACTTGTCATTTATAGCTGGGATGACAGACAGAAATAATTGGGGATGACAGACAGAAATACTTGCACTCAATGATTTGACAAGTGGAAACATCAACTAACCGTGTCTAGATACCAAAAATTTATGTAGGGGACAAATATAGAACTGTTCAAATTTAGGGACAACACTTAATTGCATGAAAACAACTGAAAAAACTGACTAAGAATAGAGACTTCATAAAAAACTTCGAGAGTCTGAGTGATTGATGGAAATAGTTGTCATTCATATCACAATAGTTTAACACTTGTCCTCACAGAGGAAGTTTAAATGTCTACATGAATGTATTTCCCATGCTACCTACACACCACTTGATGTGAGCTCATTATATGTAGAAGAATTCTTTGTGTTTATGCACATCCAGGGTTTTGTTTAACTTTTTCAATAGTAGCTAAAATGGAGAAAGTCTTTTACAGTGTCATATCACTACCGGCTTAAACTTGGAACTGGATTCATTCTTTGCACTCAGCTTGAAATTCTAATCATCTAAACCTCAAAGTAGGCAATATATCAGTCATTTAACTTGATATTTATATGAACATAAAACTGTAACAATTTCATGGATCTTTTATGTCCTCCAAATCAGAGTCCAAAATAATACTCAGGGTCAACAGTGATGCTCAACCAGATTTTTTTCTCTCTTCCAAAACAAAATGTGTCATTGGGTATGTTTTCAAGAAATACTTAAACCATGGAAGTATGGAGGCTGAAGAAGCAAATGTATTATGGAGGGCAAAAGCAAAACAAAACAAAACAACAAAACATATGGAAACATAAAAAGAACTATTATTTGAGTTGTTTGCTATCTTGGAAAGCTGTAGCATAGATGAAATATTCAGTGCATTTCATTGTCTGAGAATAACAAAACCAAAAGACATTCTTCTGTTGAGTTAAATAAAAAGTAAACCAACAAAAAAAACCCTTCCCGTTATTAAAGAAGGGAATAGATCTTTCTGTACTATCAACATCAATTTACCCCAAATACTGCCCACCCAGGCAATAATAAATAGAGAGATAGGGAGGGGAGAGAGAGATAAAAGAACAATTAAGAGAGAAGATAGATTGAGGATTCTAGCACATAATTGATAGAAGTTTTAAAGAAACAAAAAAGGAAAGATGGAAAAGCAAAATTTGAATAAAAGTAGCTGAAGTGTTTCCAAAATGAAAGAAAAATCACATTGTAGATTACAAGAGAACTGCTAGTGCCAAGGATAAATACAGTATGTCCACATATAGACATATTATCATCATCAGAAAGAAAAAACCGGAAAGCTCAAATTACAACTATCTTCAAAGGAAGGGCAACTAAACTGAAAGCTGACTTTAGTCAGCAACAAAAGATGTCCATTCTGGGCAGTGCTAAAAAAACACAAATAACAAACAAACGAAACAACAATAAAAAACTCACCAAGCAAGAAATGTTATACAGCCAATCATTCAAAATCCATTACACAATGTTTACAGGCATATGACAGCAAAGATAATTTACCCAAACCAAAACAACTACTAAGGGAAGAAAATCATGTGAACTCAAATAAGAAGGCATGGAGGCTACCAAGACACAGTGAGCACAAATCTTAATTTAAAATACTGGTAAATTTTTAGATGCCTATAGAAAAAACTGTATAGTCTGTTTTAATTAAACTTTTCTTTTGAAATAACTGTGGATTACTACACAGTTCTAAAATGACCAGTTCAGGAGGGAATACTCAGGAAGGCGGGCTCTTGTTCACAACAAAATATTGAGGGCTGACTAGTAAATGTGGAGGACATGCTACAGTGATTAGGAAAATAAAATCAGTATTTTTATTTGATTATATTACAGACTGATTTATGCAAGAATCATTAACGGGGGATATTATGCTGAGAATCAGGACTTTTTTTTTTTTTTTTAAATACGGAACCTGAATTCATCATTTGACATTGAACTGTGACAGGCTGTAAGCCTCATCCCTCTCTTTTCCCTCTCTGGTCCCCATCTGAGAAAATGGATAAGAAGGCCAAGGTGCTCCCTTCTTTGACACTGGCAGGAGTTTCAAATCAATCAAGCCCCTGCCCTATAGGAACTCTCATCCAGGATGTAGCCCCTAAGCTCAATAAAATGCCAGTCTCCTTTCCCTACTCTCTCAAGGCATGTTTGGGCCTGTTTGGGAAGCCTGCCCTCCTGCTGTCTACACAAGAAGAAAAAATAAGAGCTTTATTTATTTGAATAATATATCTTCTCATACCCTCTTAATATGTGTGTGGCATCATCAATTCCAACACCAAAACCAAATTTTGCATGGGTTCCATCCCATTTATTCAGGATTGAATCTTGAATTCAAGATTATTCTTGTTTAGACTCCCTCTTGCTAGAGAACCAGAATCACAACTAACTGCTGAACAATCATCAACAGGAAGACACTGGAACTCACCAAAAAAGATACCCTACATCCAAAGACAAAGGAGAAGCCACAGTGAGATGGTAGGAGGGGCACATCACAATAAAATCAAATCCCATAACTGCTGGGCGGTTGACTCACAAACCAGAGAACACTTATACAACAGAAGTCCACCCACTGGAGTGAAGGTTCTGAGCCCCACGGCAGGCTTCCCAACCTGGGGGTCTGGCAACGGGAGGAGGAATTCCTAGAGAATCAGACTTTGAAGTCTAGTGGGATTTGACTGCAGGACTTTGACAGGACTGGGGGAAATAGAGACTCCACACTTGGAGGACACACACAAAGTAGTGTGCGCATCAGAACCCAGGGGAAGGAGCAGTGACCCCACAGGAGATTGAACCAGATCTACCGGCTAGTGTTGGAGGGTCTCCAGCAGAGGCGGGGGTGGCTGTGTCTCACCGTGAGGAAAAGGACACTGGCAGCACATGTTCTGGGAAGTACTCCTTGGTGTGAGACCTCCCAGAGTCAGCCATTAGCCCCACTAAAGAGCCAGGTAGGATCCAGTGTTGGGTCACCTCAGGCCAAACAACTAACAGGGAGGGAACCCAGCCCCACCCATCAGCAGACAAGCAGATTAAAGTTTTACTGAGCTCTGCCCACCAAAGCTCTACCCACCACAAGTCACTCCCATCAGGAAACTTGCACAGCCCTCTTAGATAGCCTCATCCACCAGAGGGCAGACAGCAGAAGCAAGAAGAACTACAATCCTGCAGCCAGTGGAACAAAAACCACGTTCACAGAAAGACAGACAAGATGAAAAGGCAGAGGGCTATGTACCAGATGAAGGAACAAGATAAAACCAAAGAAAAAGAACTAAATGAAGTGGAGATAGGCAACCTTCCAGAAAAAGAATTCAGGATAATGATAGTGAAGATGATCTAGGACCTCAGAAAAAGAATGGAGGCAAAGATTGAGAAGACGCAAGAAATGTTTAACAAAGACCTAGACGAATTAAAGAACAACCACCTAGAAGAATTAAAGAACAAACAGAGATGAACAACACAATAACTGAAATGAAAAATACACTAGAAGGAATCAATAGCAGAATAACTGAGGCAGAAGAATGGATAAGTGACCTGGAAAACAGAATGGTGGAATTCACTGCCACAGAACAGAATAAAGAAAAAAGAAAGAAAAGAAATGAAGAGAGCCTAAGAGACCTCTGGGACAATATTAAATGTAACAACATTCGCGTTATAGGAGAACCAGAAAGAGAAGAGAGAGACAAAGGACCCAAGGAAATATCTGAAGAGGTTAGAGTAGAAAACTTCCCTAACTTGAGAAAGGAAATAGCCACCCAAGTCCAGGAAGTGCAGAGAGTCCCAAGCAGGATAAATACAAGGAGAAACATGCCAAGAAACACAGTAATCAAATTGACAAAAATCAAAAATACAGAAAAATTATTAAAAGCAGCAAGGGGAAAACGACAAATAACATACAAGGGAATTCCCATAAGCTTAACACCTCATTTCTCAGCAGAAACTCTACAAGACAGAAGAGAGTGGAATGATATATTTAAAGTGATGAACCAAGATTACTCTACCCAGCAAGGATATCATTCAGATTCAACAGAAAAATCAAAAGCTTTACAGACAAGCAAAAGCTAAGAGAAATCAACACCATCAAACCGGCTCTACAACAAATGCTAAAGGAACTTCTCTAAGTGGGAAACACAAGAGATGGAAAGGACCTACAAAAGCAAACCCAAAACAATTAAGAAAATGGTAATAGGAATATATATATCGATAATTACCTTAAATGTAAATGGATTAAATGCTCCAACCAAAAGACACAGGCTTGCTGAATGGATACAAAAACAAGACCCTTATATATGCTGTCTACAAGTGACCCACTTTGGACCTCAGGACACATACAGACTGAAAGTGAGAGGATGGAAAAAGATATTCCATGCAAATGGAAATCAAAAGTAAGCTGGAGTAGTAATACTCAAAACAGATAAAACAGACTTTAAAGAATGTTACAAGAGACAAAGAGGGACATACATAATGATCGAGGGATCAATCTAAGATGAAGATGTAACAATTATATTTGCATCCAACATAGGAGCACCTCAATACGTAAGGCAAATGCTAACAGCTATGAAAGAGGAAACTGACAGTAAGACAATAATAGTGGGGAACTTTACCACCTCATTTACACCAATGGGCAGATCATCCAAACAGGTAATTAATATGGAAAAACAAACTAACTGACACAATAGACCAGATAAATTTAATTGATATTTATAGCACATTCCATCCGAAAACAGCAAATTACACCTTCTTCTCAAGTGTACACAGAACATTCTCCAGGATAGATCACATCTTGGGTCACAAATCAGTAATATATAAGAAAAATGATATTTTAATAAGCATCCTTTCTGCCCACATTATGAGATTAGAAATCAGTTATAGGGAAAAAAATGTAAAAAACACAAACACATGGAGGCTAAACAATACGTTACTAAATAACCAAGAGATCACTGAAGAAATCAAAGAGGACATCAAAAAATACCTAGAGACAAATGACAACGAAAACACTATGATCCAAAACCTATGGGATGCAGCAAAAGCAGTTCTAGGAGGAAGTTTATAGCAATGCAAACCTACCTCAAGAAAAAAGAAAAATCTCAAATAAACAATTTAACCTTACACCTAAAGGAACTAGAGAAAGAAGAACAAACAAAACCCAAATTTGGTAGAAGGACAGAAATCATAAACATCAAAGAAATAGAAACAAAGAAAACAAGAGCAAAGGTCAATAAAAGTAAAAGCTGGTTCTTTGAGAAGATAAACAAAACTGATAAACCATTAGCCAGACTCATCAAGAAAAAGAGGGAGAGGACTCAAATCAATAAAATTAGAATTGAAAAAGGAGAAGTTACGACACTGCAGAAATACAAAGCATCCTAAAAGACTACTATAAGCAACTCTATGCCAATTAAATGGACAACCTGGAAGAAATGGACAAATTCTTAGAAAGGTATAACCTTCTAAGACTGAACCAGGAAGAAACAGAAAATATGAACAGACCAATCACAAGTAATGAAATTCAAACTGTGATTAAAAATCTTGCAACAAACAAAAAGCCAGGACCATATGGCTTCACAGGTGAATTCTATCAAACATTTAGAGAGGAGCTAACACCCATCCTTCTCAAACTACTCCAAAAAATTACAGAGGAAGGGACACTCCCAAACTCATTCTATGAGTCCACCCTCACCCTGATACCAAAACCAGACAAAGATACTACAAAAAAAGAAAATTAAAGAACAATATCACTGTTGAATATAGATGCAAAAATCCTCAACAAAATACTAGCAAACAGAATCCAACAACACATTAAAAGGATCATACACCATGATCAAGTGGGATTTATCCCAGGGATGCAAGGATTCTTCAATATATGAAAATCAATGTGATACATCATATTAACAAACTGAAGAAGAAAAACCATATGATCATCTCAATAGATGCAGAAAAAGCTTTCGACAAAATTCAACACTCATTTACGATGAAAACTCTCCAGAAGTTGGGCATAGAGGGAACCTACCTCAACATAATAAAGGCCATATACAACAAACCCACAGCAAACATCATTCTCAATGGTGAAAAACAAAGCATTTCCTCTAAGATCAGGAACAAGACAAGGATGTCCACTCACACCACTATTATTCAACACAGTTTTAGAAGTCCTAGCCATGGCAATCAGAGAAGAAAAAGAAGTAAAGGGAATACAGATTGGAAAAGAAAAAGTAAAACTGTCACTGTTTGCAGATGATATGATACTATACATAGAGAATCCTAAAGATGCCACCAGAAAACTACTAGAGCTAATCAATGAATCTGGTAAAGTTGCAGGATACAAAATTAATGCACAGAAATCTCTTGCATTCCTATACACTAATGATGAAAAATCTGAAAGAGAAATTAAGGAAACACTCCCCTTTACCATTGCAACAAAAAGAATAAAATACCTAGGCATAAACCTACCAAGGGAGACAAAAGACCTGTATGCAGTAAACTATAAGACACTGACGAAAGAAATTAAAGATGATACAAACAGATGGAGAGGTGTACCACGTTCTTGGATTGGAAGAAACAACATTGTGAAAATGACTATACTATCGAAAGCAATCTACAGATTCAATGCAATCCCCATCAAACTACCAATGGCATTATTTTACAGTAGAAAAAAAATCTTAAAATTTGTATGGAGACACAAAAGACCCAAAATAGCCAAAGCAGTCTTGAGGGGAAAAAAAATGGAGCTGGAGGAATCAGACTCTCTGACTTCCGACTATACTACAAACCTAGAGTAATCAAGACAATATGGTACTGGCACAAAAACAGAAATATAGATCAATGTAACAGGATAGAAAGTCCAGAGATAAACCCACACACCTATGGTCAACTAATGTATGGACAAATGAGGCAAGGATATAAAATGGAGAAAAGACAGTCTCTTCAGAAAGTGGTGCTGGAAAAACTGGACAACTACATGTAAAAGAATGAAATTAGAACATTCCCTAACACTGTACACAAAAATAAACTCAAAATGGATTCGAGACCTAAATGTAAGACCAGACACTATAAAACTCTTAGAGGAAAATATAGGAGGTACACTCTTTGATATAAATCACAGCAAGATCTTTTTTGATCCACCTCCTAGAGTAATGGGAATAAAAAGAAAAATAAACAAATGGGGCCTAATGAAACTTCAAAGCTTTTGCACAGCAAAGGAAACCATAAATAAGACGAAAAGACAACCCTCAGAATGGGAGAAAATATTTGCAAATGAATCAACAGACAAAGGATTAATCTCCAAAATATATAAACAGCTCATTCAGCTCAATATTAAAAAAACACCCCAAGCCAAAAATGGGCAGAAGATCTAAATAGACATTTCTCCAAAGAAGACATACAGATGGCCAAGAAGTACATGAAAAGCTACTCAACATCACTAATTATCAGAGAAATCAAAACTACAATGAGATATCACCTCACACCAGTTAGAATGGGCATAATAAGAAAATCTACAAACAATAAATGCTGGAGAGGGTGTGGAGAAAAGGGAACCTTCTTGCGCTGCTGGTGGGAATGTAACTTGATACAGCCACTATGGAGAACAGTATGGAGGTTCCTTCAAAAGCTAAAAATAGAATTACCATATGACCCAGCAATCCCACTACTGGGCATACACCTGGAGAAAACCATAATTCACAAAGACACAGGCACCCTAATGTTCATTGCAGCACTATTTACAACAGCCAGGTCATGGAAGTAACCTAAATGCCCGTCGACAGACGAATGGATAAGGAAGATGTGGTACATATATACAATGAAATATTACTCAGCCATAAAAAGGAAGGAAATTGGTTCATTTGTAGAGACGTGGATGGATCTAGTGAGTGTCATATAGAGTGAAGTTAGTCAGAAAGAGAAAAACAAATATCGTATATTAATGCATATATGTGGAACCTAGCAAAATGGTACAGATGAACCAGTTTGCAGGGCAGAAATAGAGACACAGATGTAGAGAACAAACGTATGGACACCGGGGGGGGAATGTGGTGGGGCGGGGGTGGCGGTGTGATGAATTGGGAGATTGGGATTGACATATATATACTAATATGCATAAAATAGATAACTAATAATCTGCTGTATAAAAAAATTCAAAAATTCATAAAAAAGATTATTCTTGTTTCTTCATTTTTAAGTAACTAGTTGTAAGGGAAAAAGTATACACAGTGGAGACATAAGACAACGCCTTAACTGGGTGATCAAAGTTGACATCACTAATGAGGAGCAGATACACCTAGTGTGATACCCTGAGAATGACAGGCCACCTATGTAGTTTTCCAAAATGGAAGGCATAATTTAAAACCAGCCCTGAGGAGACAACAGATAAATCCAAAATGAGAACATCTCATTAAAAAGGAAAGGGGGTGCAGATTTTACTTTTCAAATATGTCAATGTCATAAAACACCAAGAAAGGCTATAGAAACGTACCAAATTAAAGAACACATGACAACTAAATACAGCACCTAACTCTAGACTAGATTCTATATTACAGGGGAAAAAAGCTATAAAACATATGGGGTCAACTGACAAAAATGGAATATGGATAATATATTTAAGTATTATATTAATGTTATATTTACTGAAGTTGACAACTGCTATTTAAGAAAATACCCCTATTCTTAGGATATGTATACTTCAGTATTCAGCTTAAAGGGCCATGATTAACTTATCCTCAAACAGTTCAGGAAAAAACTGTGTATACACACACACAGTATGCACATTAATGATAAAACATGAGTAAAACATTAACAATCTATGAATCTAGGTAAAGTGTACATAGATATTTTTCCTATTATAACCATTTTTCTGGAAGTATTATTTTGAAATTAAAAGTTGAAACATCCTGCATGTCCTTGGATATTCACAGTCTTGAAAAATAGAAGAAAAACTTTGGTGATAGATGTTTAATCTACTTTTATTGTAATAAATTAATGCTTTACATAATTTTGAAAGAAAAGAAAATTTGATAATGCACTTGGACATACATATCCCTGCACCCAGTAAGACATAAATATACATGCTTCAAAACTCACATAACATATAGAAAGCCTGCCTAAGTAATATATCACAAAGGACCACTGACAACAATTTATTAGATTAGAAATCAACACAAAGAAGAGTCTTCAAGATCTGGAAGCTTAAAGTAATTCATGTGATAACAAAGGAAATCAATTTGGAAATATTCTTATGAGAATTGGATATTCTTATAACTGAATGACAATCAAAATATCATATGTTTCAACTGGTATGAAGTAACTAAAATGGTACTTAGAAGTAGAATTATAGCCATACTGGATTTATTTTTTTTAAACTTTAAATAAGCATCCACCTACAAAAGCTGAAACAGAACATAATAAACCAAATGAAATACGGAAGAATAAAGAAGTAAACATTAAAGCACAAACTATTCTAATAGGAAACATGATGTGATAAAAAGGGTAAAGTCAAAAACCTTATCTTGTAAACTAGACAAGCTTCAGCTAAGCTTACTGGAGGGAAAATAAATACTAAGAAAGAGGAAAGACATAACTGGAGATAGGACAGAATTACTATCTGTTGTCTGAATGACAAAGATAAATACAAAAACACATAAAATGGCTGGTTTTCTACAACAAATACTAATTAACAAAGCCACCCAAAACAGTAGAAAACAAATTAGTTATCACATATTCCACCCAATTTCACCTCAATATTTTTTTAAATCTACCATCAATGACACTAACCAGCAAGGAGTAGATAGTTCTTTTATTATGTAATAGATTCAGAAAATAGGAGGAAAAAAAAAGAAAACTTCCAATTATTATGAGGCTGGTATAGCTTGACACCAAACCAAAGAAGTTTTTAGAAAAGAAAATTAGACCATTTCCTTTGTGTACATGAATGTAAAAAGACTGGGGGTGGGGTGTGCTGGGATCTAAATACATTATTCATGAATGTTCTAATCCAGTACAGATAAGTCACATAGTCCTAATTGTTGAGATACTAGACTCTCCCACTAGGCTATTAGCATACCAATAACAAGCACTATGAATTTTCCATTTGGACACCATGGCAGAAGAGCTCTTAAATAGGCATTAGCATAGAATCAACTAAGGAGGATTTTTTGTGATGGTTATTTTATTCTTTTCATTTAGAACTGCACATTTTATCCCCAAAGAAATTGATGAGGTATATGTAGACAGAGGGCGGGTATGGGCCTGCTTTTGCAAAAACAAAACCAATTCTACAGACGATTTCAATGTCCAGCTCTAATTAATAACTAGCATGCTTGAACATAATACAAGGTCCACACATAAAAGATGTTCAATAAATGCTTGTTAAATAGAACTTGGTTTGCGATAGCTACCCTGTCCCTGGTTTTTCTCCTGGCTTCTCACAGCCCTCGAGAGTGTGGTCTTTCCTACCTATTAAGTTTTAGTTTCCTTAGCCCAAATGTGCCTTTGCTTATACTGCACTGAGCATTCAGGGCTCACTCTTTCTGCTTCTCTACCTTACCAAAACCTGTAAACCGTGTCAAACCCACTGGATTCCTGGAACATAGATGCCCCTGGGAAAACCAGGACCCAGAGATGACAGAAACCCTCAGCATGAAGAATCCATACTCAATGACCACATGGCTTAGGCAAGAGTAACCAGACAGGTTCAGCTGACATCTTCCTGATGAGATTTGCTGTCTCGGTGGCTATAGTATTAAAGGGCTTCATGGCCAGCCTCCTGGGATTCAAGATTTGAGCATTAGACTCTTCCTACCAACAAGGACAAAATAAGCTGAAAAAATGTAAGAACTGAAGTTTATTAACTAGCATCTCTTTCTATACAGTATCTTTGAGTGCGTTTAGAAGCAAATTCTCTATCATGGCTAAGCAAACGATTGGGAACAAGGAACATTCTCATTTGAGGTTCGAAGTCTGATGTCTTTTCAGGACAGGACTACTTGGATGTATCCATCTCCCCCAGTTTCTTTCCTGCCCCCACACATTCAAATCTCCTGCATCAGCTTGCTGATGCTGGGAATCCCTTTGAGTGGAGGTAGATAGAGAAGGGAGAGGGCCAAGGGGCCTCCTGCAGGACAGCACATCCCATGAAATGAAGGTGCCAAGCAGAACCATGTTGACACAGTGGCAAAGTCAACCACGGTGGGGAAGTCCAGTCCTTGCACATACTATGATAGCTGTTATAGATCCGTACTTCATCTGATCCTAGACATGTCAAGATGGGGCATGAAGGAGGGAAAGAAGGGGCAGGAAGAAGTTTCTTGATTCACTCAAAGAAAGAGGAAAGAACTGTCCAATCAGTTTATTGGAATAAACTTAGGAGACCCAAGCGGCGTTGCTTTGGGGACCACTTAATGGTGAAATTCCAAGGGCAGAGGGGCCTTCCACTCACTTGACCACAAACATTGTGCAGCCATGGCACCAGGGAGGCTCCAGCACATTGGCTAATGTACCCCTTGCAGCTTGGTGCTCTGCAGGGTGGACACACCCGTGAGCACCCATGCACACCTTCCTGCGGATTTGAGAAAACCCACTGCATAGTTGGGGAAGGAGGAAAAGACAGAGGTGTGGCTAAGATGGATCTTCCCAGAGGGCAGATCACTCTGGGTAAAGTTAAATTAATTTGTCAATTAAAAGCTAGTGTGGGGCTTCCCTGGTGGCGCAGTGGTTGAGAGCCCGCCTGCTGATGCAGGGGACACAGGTTCGTGCCCCGGTCCGGGAGGATCCCACATGCCACCGAGCAGCTGGGCCCGTGAGCCATGGCCGCTGGGCCTGCGCGTCTGGAGCCTGTGCTCCGCGGCGGGAGGGGCCGCAACAGTGAGAGGCCCACGTACTGCAAAAAAAAAAAAAAAGCTAGTGTGACCTCATTTATTCTCACAGGCTGATGATCAAAGAACAAAGTAACTTGATTATCAAGTACCTTTACTAATGACAGATTTAAATGGGAACGAAGATACTAATTGCTTGCTAGAACACTGAGGATACTACAGAGGAAGGTAGAGATACAATTCCTTAATTATTACATCCAACAGAAACTGCCACCGTGCAAAGAACAGTATCCAAAGAACAAGCTGCCCAGAAACTTTTTAATGAAGAGTCCACATGTTCTACTCCAACTGTGTCCACCCAGGAGTACAAGAAAATTTGGGGGAAAAATTTCAGGTGGGCCTGATGCTAGGACAGAAGCATGTTTCTCGTATGGAAATATTATCTTCCAGTCACTCTGGAAGTGACCTCATAGTTAGAATAGGTGACATTATTCTAAGTCCCTCTCCAAAGTTGACATCCTTTATGGCTGAGTCCACGCCATGGTTGCTTCTGATCTTCCTTCTCGTAACTGTTTATTATACTTATATTCATCTCACAGACTGCAGGCAATTGATATTGTTCTGTGTGTAATTACTGAAACCCATCAACAAGCATAAGCGGATGACCTCCAACAGAGCCTCACGTGCTCCCCGATACCCAGCTGTGTAAGTAGTCAACATAGAGCCTCCTCTCAAGTTGCTGACGATTGATTTTTGGGAGAACAGACGTGTGCATGTGAGATGATCGGCAAACGGGCCGAAATGGCTTATAATTAGATTTTGTACTGGGGGACTCAGTCTATTAGTGAGATAGATCAGAAAAGAGAGATCAACGTGGTTTGAGTCACTAAGAAAGTTTTAGAGGAGGCTAAATGTGTATCGGCACTTGAAGGGTGGGTAAGAGCTGTAAAGGAGGTAAGAGAGAAGAAGGAATTAAAAAATAATTTTGGCAACCCATTATCTGAACCTTTCTCCTACGTTTGAGGAGTTCCCTGCTATGTAAGATAGAATTGGCCAATAAAGAAGCTGAAGATACCGCATGATCTTATTCCAATTAGCCCTTTCAGTTTAGGCATGGACACATGACCTGCGTTTGCCGTATCAAATGTTCCTATCTCAGCTCTTCATCCAAAGCTGGATGCTGAAGAAAGTAAGGATCATTTGCCAAGTGACCAGCTGCAGAGGACGTTCTCTACACCAATTTGAGACAATTTGGGGCACTGTTTATAGCTTCATGGCCTCAAAGCTTGGCTTTCCGGCTCTCCTGAATATTCTTATGAGCTACTATACATTCTTTTCATAAATGCATCATGTCCTATTGAAACTAACCAGAAGTGGTTTCTATTGTATCCTACTAACAACCCTGAATGAAGTAGGAATGTTGCACACGTAACAACATTAGACATAAGACAGAGACAAATTACCACAAGGAGGCAATAACCTAGCTTGGGGCATAATGGAAAAGGGAGCATGATCTTTTCTCAAATCTACTTGACAAGTCCACACAGGCTGATCAAATTAACCACTGAATACCAGACACTTAAAAAAGAGGATGCCAGTTTGGACAAAGAAGTGATACCAATCTCTCATTCTTCTTGTCCCAAGTTGATCCCAATACATGATCATCTCATGATATGATCATTCTCTCTAGTTGGACTAGCTAGCAGAGGATATAATATCAGTGACTTCTTCCATTTGGATCTTAATATCCCTTCTCTGGGTCCCATCAGGACAACTCTCTGGAGAGAAGATGAGGGTGATGAGTCTAAAAATATGCTACATAAACAACCTGCAAAATAATCCACCGGGGAACTTGCTTAAAAATGCAGATTCCCTGGCCAGTTCTCCCAAGACTTTTTTCAATAGATTACTGTGCAAGGCCCTGGGACCTGCATCTTAATAAGCCACCTGAGCTGTCCTTGAACACTTTCACATTAGGGAACCAGTGACCTATGGGCTCCAAGTGAGTTTTAACACATCATACAAAAGTGCTACTTCATCTCCAGACAGGGGCTAGATCTTATACGAGTTTTTCTTCAAGTCCTATCCAGCAGAAACAGGTTCTGCTTCTCTGTGGTTTGTTTCCACGTTGATCAATGCATCAGAATTGGGATTTCTTTATTATTATAATCTCATAGAAACTGGATATAATTATTGCTTTACCCTCTTCATTTTAATGAGGGATTCCAAAATTAACGTAAATATAGAGACATTATGTCTTGGCAAAGACTTGTTAGAAATATTTTGTAATGGTCAGCAACCATTGAAGCAGACAGTTTAAACCAGAATGTATCCATCATGACCCTCGTGTTTATCCTTTCCAAATATGCTAAGGACTTAATCTTTAACAAGTTTCCCATTCATATGGATCAAAGATATGGGAAGAATGTCTCCATAGATAAAAAGGAACCAGGTGTATGGAAAGATTTAAACTGAAGATTATCAGAAAAGGGAGTTTTTGTGGGTGTAACCAGTATAGTGACAATTAAGCTATCACCTTCCTATCACATTTTTCTTAATCACGGTAGTATGGATTCTCAAGAGCCTTGTGTTTACTTTCTGGAATAGGAGGTTGTATTTGTCTGCTTTGGTTGCTGTAACAAATGACCATAACCTGGATAACTTAAAGCAACAGAAATTTATTCTTCCACAGTCTTGGAGGCAGAAGTCTGAAATCATGGTGCCAGCATCTCCGTACTCCCTCTGGAGGCTCTAGGGGAGAATCCTCTCTTTGCTTCTTCCAGCCTCTGGTAACTGTTGGCATTCTTGACTTATGTCCACCTCATACCAATCCCTTCCCCTCTGGTCATATTATCTCCTTTACTCTGTTGGTCAAATCCCCCTCTGCTTCACTCTTATAAGAACACTTACTGTTTTTTAGTGTCCACCTAGAAAATCCAGGATAAGATTCTTCTCTCAAAATCCTTAACTTAAACACATATTTTGGCATATAAGGTAATATTTACTCTTATCATATAAATTATATTCACAGGTTCCAGTTAGGACATGGACATATCTTTTGAGGGCACCATTCAGGGGACTTTAGATTTAGGGGGAGACTATATCCCTTGAAATGCAAAATTACCTTTGTATGTGTTTTTCTGGAGAGAAAAATGCATGGTTCCAATTAGATTCCCAAAATGTTCTTGTTTCAAAAAAATTTTTTTAATTACTTTTTTAGTAAAAGAGGAAGTTGAACAATACTTGGAGAATATGTAGTCCAACTTCCTCAATTGCCCATATGAGATTTATTGAAAATTTTCTTTGTATTTTTCCCTCATTTCCTTCTCTCTCCCCATGAGAACCTGGGCTACTCCGAGACAGCTTGTATGGAATCCACCATTAGCTCCCAAACTAATGAAAAGGAGAATTTGCCTGTCACTGTGCTGCTTCATTCATGTCACTGCTTATCTCTGAGCCTCAGATACTGTCATCTTCAAAGACGTGTAATAGTCCTGAACAAAGTAACTTTCTAAGGTCTTTCCTGATATCTCCTAAGACCAGGAGATCATTACAAAATGATATCTATTCCTCAGCCCACCATGACTACTTCATGACTTTTACTGGATAAATGATCATGCCTCCAGATTTCCTGCAATCACTCCCTCCCCATCTAGTTCCCACCCAGAGGAAAAATTAAACAATTTTATTTCTTTTATTCTAAGAAACTAGCGTGAGATTTCTCTCAACAACTAACAACTATGAACCCCTTCTAACCTTTGGTAAGGGGGCTTCCTAGGCAGGATGATTATAAGAGCTCAATAGAGAAAGAAGAGAGGATAAACCTATAGACAAAAAAACGGAAAGATCATTGTTCTGCAAATTCATAGCATCAGATGGTTCCTCCTGATTCCTTTCTCATTTCAAGGTACCTCTCATCATTTCAGTGTCCCCAGCTTTGCCTGTCACACATTTTTTTTCCTACTTCCACTTTAGATTATTAAGTTTAATTCATATCTTACTACAAATTCACCTATTGTTTCTAAAGATGAACTTCTATGTAAAGCATGCATATATGCCATACTTGTGCAACTCTATTATTTAATTACCATAACTCACTTCTACTGAAATTTATATCCTAGTGTACAGCTTAATGTGCTAATTTTGCTGTAATACCAATTAAAGGTAACTACTAAAACTTGAAAAATGTCCATGAATCAACCCAACACATTTTGCATACCTGTGGTATTCATTCCATCTTTGGGAAATACTGCCTTCATTAATTCATTTACTTATTCAATGTGTGCCTACTGTGTGCCATAATGTAAGGGTTTCAGATCCCACTGGTATGTCTCTTAATATCCCTAAGGAATAAAAAGGTTTGACCCTGACTTAAAAAGAACCCACCAATCATGCAAAAGAGGAGAGCAGGTGATTAGAGACACATCTGCTATCACATAGGTCTGTATATCCCATCTCTTGGGAAAACTATTATAGAAAACGTAAAGATTCCAGGAAATCAATGCAGGACTCATAGATTCCTTGTCAGTTGTTCAGTTTTTTCCCCATTTAATGATGCCCTACCTAACAATCAGTTTTGTAACTCAGCCAGGCTCTGTACTGTGATGTGGGCAGTCTCAGAAAGCCTATGTTTCTAGGCTGTTCACACACTTGCCGCAAGAGAGGTTGTGCCACGACAAATGGAACACGTTTTATTGAAGGAACCAGAGGTGAAGAATGGAGAAAGAGCAACTTTCCACACTGGGATTGAGAATTAAAGCAACAGATCATGTAGATGAGAGGCCCTTGGATTCTTACCGAAGATAAGACTAGAGACAGGCTTGATCATGGCACGCTGTCAGTGGCCTATGTGTGTACAGACCAAGCACCTGGAAAAGAACCCAGAGCTGAAAAAGGAGTCACGAGGAGGTTCTGTCACTGGCTATAATATTATTGGACTTGGAACCTTCTCTTCTGCTCTTCTGGACTCATGGCTTTAACTATATAATTAAGAAATCTCATAGGTGAGTCTTGATGTATCATTGTTATCAAATGTGTAGGCTCTAGGGTCAAACATACTTGGGTTCAAATGTTGGCTCCATCACTTTCGAATTACGTTGCCTTGAACCAATAATTTTAAGCTCCCATAATTTTGAGCCTCAGTTGCCTCAAGCACAAAATGTATGATTGGGAGAATTAAAGGAGGCAATGCATGAACACATGGCCCAGATCCGCTACCCAGCAAATGCTCAGGAAATGTAGCCAGAATCATCACCACTCTATTAATCAGCCCAAGTCAGAATCAAACCTGAATAACGGAGAGACTGTGGGTGACTTGGAACAATAAAAAGTGGAAGTGGAGTGGAGACTTGTAGATAAAATCTAACTTTGAGTTGTAATTAGACGTTTCCCATGGACCAAGTGTCAAACATATCTGAGAACAGTCATCACAATCTCTGGAGCAGCTTTTAATAACAGGAGTCCCTGGGCCACACCTTAGGAGGGAAGAAGATCTCATGCAGTAGGTCTGTAACCCAGCAGGAACCTATGGGGTCTTCCCAGGACAGACACCCTCCCACACCTCACTGCCCCATGTCCTCCACCTGCCTTTTGTCTGCAGAAAAACTTTAGTCATAGAATAAATTTAATCAGAGAAGTGAGAAAATGCAGATAGAAAGGGAAATAGTCAAGTAAGACAAAATAGTAGTCTAGCCGTTAAACATACTCAAGCACCTTATCTACTCCTCAAGGGCTATAGGTAATATCCTGAGCCGTGTCCTTTGAGCTGTTTACAATGCAGATACTGAAAGCCCCACCAGGTGGAAGAAGTTAACTGTACGCTACCCACAAGCGCGTAGACCTCAGAGGGGTTGAAGCTAGAAGGTTGATGATGCTGACTCCCAATCACCTCACCACCAACCGATCAGAAGAATGTCCACAAGCTGATCACACACACCACAAACCGCCCCCTCCGTCACCCTATATTTAAAAACCTTTCCCTGAAAGCCTCTGGGGATTTCGGGGTTTTGAGCACTAGCTACCTGGACTCCTTTCACCCTACAAAAAACGCTGCACCTTCCTTCACCACAACCTGGTTTCAGTAGATCAGCTTTACTGCATTCAGGTGAGTGGTCCCAAGTTTGGTTCGGCAACAGGTCTAAATGGAATCACCGAGGCTTTATTTTTGAGCATTTAAGGAAATTAGGGATAAGCACAAAGAACATTAAAAAAATACTTCTGAGTGTACCATCTAGAGATGAAACAATTTTCATATGCTTCCAAGATGTATGTTTTTTGAAAAGGAATTACAACCTCACACATGAAGTCTCCTTCACCCTCCTGTTTGCTCAACATGCCGTTCTAATGGGTGCTCCCTGTTGAAGGCAGATCTTCTTGCGCAATCATACCTGGTCTCCCAATTATACCCCTCCCTGTGCCTCGACAAAAAGCCATTCACATAACAGCCCAAATCACACTCTACCTTCAGGTTTAGAGACTTGGAAGCAAAATGCTTCATGGCCGTAGACCCTTTTCCCTCCTTACTAATTTTCCACAAGGGTCCACACACTTCAACATGGTTTCCTCTCCCAGTCCCACATGCCAGGAAGCCGATTCCTCACAATGGATTCATCAGAGAGGAGCCAGTCCTCAGAACACTGCTCTCCTCCAAACGGTCTGAAGCGTTCAGATTGGCTTTTTAGTAGTTCAACTGCACCTCTCTCACTTAGAGTTAAAGCAATTCCTCCCCAGAGAACCCCTGACAAAGATGTAAAATTGGAAGAACACATCAATGAATCGGACCCAGTGACACACCAGAAAGTCAGAATAGATCAAATCTCCTTTCTGTCAGTCTGCGGCCTTAATTACAGCACCTCCTCTGCTCATTACCCATCTTTCTTTGCACACCGTGTAAGCAGAGAGACCACGGAACACTTAACAAATGCAGAGGTTACGGGGCTCTGAGAGGTACACCCTTGGGACTCTGTGAAGTATGTTTTAAGCAATAGTGAACAGAAAATCAGCCTGTAGAGTTATTTGGATGAAAGGCGCCGCATAAATGCAACTCATTATCATTATCATTAAGCAGCTGTTCGGGCGAGATGAGCAAAGCTCTGCCTCCCCATCCTCTCCTTCCCATAGTGAAGAAAAGGACTGAATTGGTCCCTGTCCACTGATAGCAGAAAATGTGGCACAGGAGGAAATTTTGACATTTGATTTTTGAGCCCAAGGTCCTTAATAGACAACATACCTTGTTCTCTTTTCACGAACGCTTTGAAATTCTTAGGCCAGGTTCTGATCCAAGTCCTCGCCCCCCTGAGCAAACGATACACGCTTTACATCTAACAATCAGAAGTGACTCACCCTAGCGTTGGCACTGAAGGTGGAAGCACATCGTGGGTACCAAAGGAGAAGCTGGATGGATGAGCAGGCGTCAGGGCCCACGGAGAGGACTGGATAGAGGACGGTAGGCAAAACAGCGGAAGCCCGCCCCTGGGTTCAGTTAAGTAGAGCCACAGTAATGCTGAGGGGCAACACCTGGCTAAAGAACGTTAAGTCAAGTCTCGCGATGTCACCATGGAAATGCCTAACACCTCTAATGAGGGGCACATGGTTACAATTTGACTACCATGTACTGAAACCAGCAGCTCTCCAAGAAATGTGGGGTAGAGCAGAGGTTTGTAAATTAACATGCATGAGAATCACCTGGCGAAGGTGTGCAGTACAGATTCTGGGTCTAGAGTTTCTGATTCAGGAGGCCTAGACCTGGGTCTAAGAATTTGCTTTTCTTGTAAGACTGCGGGTGATACTGATGCTGCAAACCCAAGGAGGACACTGGTGGAGGGTAAGAAGCCAGAGCTGAAAAATGAGAAAGGATTGGACCTGTACCCCTGGCGCACTTAGTAACCTTAAGTCCATCGCTTCCCCTTTCTGGCCTCAGCTGAGACAGCTGAATGAGATCATGCTTCTCAGAGTGTGTTTCTTTTCATCTACAACTGAATCACCCAGGCCGCTGGTGCAGTGCAGGTGCCTGGGCCCAATTCTAGGGCTGGAGCCTAAGATTATGTAGCCGCACCATGATCCCAGCTGATTTTTATAATCCCTAAAGTTTGAACATGGCTGAACTCCAAAACTTTTAGTGTATCTCTTAGCTCAAAGATGCCGCAGAGTCTGTTGATACAAGAAAAAAATAATGTCATTTTCTCTTCCTGAAGAGACAATAATCATCATCTCCACGAGTAAGTAAACCTTGGGGATTAAAATCCAGACAGATTATTTTGAAAGTATAACCCAAATCCCGGCTACCTATTACACCCATACCGCTTATAAAACAAAACACATACACGGATTCCCAAGTTTAAATCCATTTTTTGGAATCAGAGAGAAGGAGGTAAGAAGATTCAAGGGGGAAAGCAATAGACTTTCAATCCCCCTTACCCATCTTCTTATTTTTGTCACAGTGCTTATCGCCTATATTAGGGTTGTCCAGCGAAACAGAACCAATAGGGTATATTGAGAACAGTGGGGGGAGAGAGAGGTTTAATTTGAAGGAACTGACTCACAGAATTATGGAAGCAGACAAGACCAAAATCTGCAGGCTGCAGGTTAGATCCAGGGAATAATAGATGTTGCAATTTAAGGTCAAAGACCTTCTGCTGGTATAATTTCTTCCCCTTTGAGGGAGGGCAATCCTCGTTCTATTAAGGCCTTGAATTTACTGGGTATGGACAACCCACACTATGGAGAGCAATCTGCTTTACTCAAAGTCCACCCATTTAAATGTTCATCTCATATAAAAAAAAAAAAATCCTCATAGAAACATCCAGACCAATGTTTGACCAGATATCTGGGCACTGTGGCCCAGCCAAGTTGACATATAAAATTAACCATCGTATCACCCTCTAACCTACTACATAGCGTATTTATTATGTTTCTTCCCTGTCACATACTGATAGCATGTAAGCTGGCTCCACTGGGGCAGTGTTTGTCTGTTTCATTCACTAATGCATCCCCAGAGTCAGGAACAATATCTGACTCATTGTAGGCACACAATAACTACGTATTGAATGCATCTTTATCATCATTATCATCTTCCCCACCTTCATCCAATGTCATACGGTTATTTTGGAAAGAGCAAAACTTAAACCTGCATCTCTAATCCTCACATGCAACGCTCTCTCCATTTCTACTATGGAACATCCATCTTCAGAAATACCTTTCAGTCTCAGGATTCTCTCGAATAAAGTGGGTGTATTTATTCATTGAATAGGGTCTGCGGCCTTTAAAATCCAAGGATGACCCTTGGGCTGGGCTATGGGTGTTCTCTCTCTTCTGCCGGAGAGGGTGTGAGGGCTTTTCTTCAGCATGGTGAAGGAGAATCCCAACTCTCTCATTACCAACAGAAATCTGAGTGCTGAGCAGCCCAAAACATAGAAAGTGGTGCTAACTGGAAATGATTTACAGCTTTAATATCCCTTTTATATCTTGGCTGTCTGAGTTAGGGAATTCCTACTGCCAAGATTCACAGTGACAGGCTGTGGCGCCTGTGGTTTCTTGCCCCTCCTCCCTTCCCCATCTCACATTCATGGCCCTGAACTTGCCAGCTATTTATGAATAATTCCTGGGTAAGGCCCTCAGTGGTGAAGGAACAGTGCTCTCTTCCAAAGTGTTTTGGATATTCATAACCTGTACAGGAAGATGTTTCAATAAAGCACTGCCCAGTCCTGTCAAAAAGAAACAGAATGAAAATTGATACGGCCTTTTGGAAACCAATCAGCGATAACATGGATCAAGAAATTTAACAGTGACCTTTTTCTTTGACCCAGTAATTTCACTTTGGAGAATCTATTCTAAATGTCAGGGAAGATTTATATTCAAAATGTCTATCATGATATTTGTTCGAATAGCAAATGCTGGTAACAGCTTAAATGTCCAACATAGGGTTTTGATTGAATTGCAGTCACTCAGTAGAATAAAAGCAGGCATCCTAAATATCGTTTGTAAAGTTTACAACATGTATATAAAATTCTTCATTATGTTTAGCGAAAATTCAGTACATAACATTATTCTGTAAAATAGGATCCAATACAAAAGTGAAGAAAAAATAAACTCATCCCAACACAAGACTGAAGAGGGGAAAAAAGATGATATTAACATTATCTTTATTTGGTTAAAATATGATTGATTGTCCCTCTTTTTAAAAATTCCTCAGGTTTTAAATACAATGCATATATACAAATTTTTGACCCGCATGCTAAGTAACGACACAGTTCTAGTTATTAATTTTCAGGGGACATATTTTTATTAATGTTTAAATCTCTTTTTACCCATAGCCAAGGCCAAGACGGATGCTTTCTCTCCTCAGTATCTCTCTCTCTCTCTCTAAGAAGCTGGATGCTTTCTCTCTTTCCTTGCCCATCCTTTCACTAAGTAGCCCTTGAGTAGACTGACAGTGTCATTCATTGTCCAAGCCTGGGTATTTCTGAGAGGGAAACGGGTGCTATTAGTAATGATACAGAGAAAACGGGCATAAACCATGACTGTCCGGGGCAAGTGAGAATGTGGGCACCTTCCCCCTGAGAGTCTCTACTTTACCAGGCAAGGATTGGAGTGGGGTCTCATTCCCAGACACCCAGCAGCTGCAGGTGTAGGGCCTGGTCTCCCGCTCTTGGTTTGTCTGATGGAAATCAGGCTGAGGTTCCTAGTGTCCCTCAGGGCAGCTACTCTTTCAGTCTTCATTCTTTGCTTTAGTAGACCGGATTCCTGCCTTGATCTTGTGTTTGGGTCCTGTAAAATTTCCTCAAGGTTTAACAAGGGCAGCTGCGTATTTAAATAACTCTTCCTGAATTTTACCCAGGATCGTCTGTGGTTAGTAGAAGTTTCCCTTTCCCCTCCAACCCAGCTTTCTAGTCCATGAATGGCCAGAATTTTGCAGAGGCCAATTGGTGGTTATTAAATCTTCTGGGGAGCTTTTGGAAAATATACTTTCCAAGATTCTCTCCAGAGGTTCAGTAGGTGATTCATGGACCAAAAGTGAGATATCTGCATTAGAATGCAGAGTCCATGGGGCAGGAGTCGTCGCTGAATCCACAAAGCCTGGTACTTTGGCACAAAATACACACTCAGTAATTATTTCTAGAATAAAAGGATAAGTGAAAGAATGAACAGTTACAAAACGACTGTATTTTACAATATCCCACTTGCCTTCTAGCTCAAAAAGTATGTAATCCAATTATTTAACCTCAGTACAGTTTAAGTAATTGTATTTGTTACCCACTTATAGTTGTTAGAGGAATAAATACCTAGATATTTTTTGACTAATACACTTTACTGAATGTGGATGTTGTGAAAAAAGTCAATTTACAAAAGGTCTAATGGAGAGAGAAGATAAAACTGTCCTTGATTCTCCAAAGACGGAAACACACGTTCTATTAGCAAACTAAGTACGTCACTTTAAAAAATATTAATTCAACTCCCCTAAAGACATTTTATTGTGGGAAAAAAACTGTAGACTGAGATAATGAGTTTGACAATGAATTCTTTCATAAATGTTACTGAGAGGTAGGGTAAAAAAAAAAAAAAAAAATCAAGACAAAAGCTCAGGTGTCAGATATCTGCACTGATGGCTGAGTCTCACCACTTTTCCTTAGCTAATAGTCTACATCAGCTTCCTAAGGTCCTTGTCCCATGTATCTTTTCTTCTATTCCTTCCCAATTTGGCCTTTAAACAACCACAAAAATCCCTTCCCTCACCCACAGTTCTCCTTGTCTGTTTCATTTAAATTTCTGATCTTTGTTACAAGACAATTTTATTACAGTCTTTACATCTTCCAAATGAAACCAAACTCAAACTCCAAGATTTGTATTTCTGGGCAAATAAAAACACATAAATAAATCTACTATGTTTTATTTTAAATTTTATTCAAAAAAATCTAATATTGGCAATGTGCAATTGTAATTCCAGGAGTGTCTTAAATATGAAAGGGAATGGGAAATCTCTTTTCTCCCATGGAATTTACTCTCTACTTGGAGGGAGGGTGGGGCAGGCTGGGAGGGAATAGAGACAAGATGAGAAACTACGAAATTAACAAATGTAATTAACAAACACATCAGTCCCCTCTGAGGGAAACAAATGGCATATGTATTTTGGGTAGCAGAGAGACTGTTTCCCAAAGGCCTGAATAGAGGAAACCCAACTAGGAATAGTGCAGTGCCCTGAAGCTAGAAGAGCTGGGAGCTCTTCTGATGCCTGGGTCTAAAGGGCCAGAGGAAAGGGTGATTACCAAGGAGAGAGCTGTGTGGAGGGAGCTGCTTGACGGAAGCTATAGCCTGGGGTAGAGCCATGAACAACCCACAGCAGCCCACCCTCTCTCTCCCTCGCCTGCCTCCCTACTCATCTCCTGCCTGGTAAAACCTAACTGGAAACTGCAGGGCAAGGATCCTGTTGCAGTATAAAGATTAGCCTTCTGATCTTTAGAGTATACTGGCACACAGGAGGATGGAGAAGGATCGAAGTGGATCAGAAGCGGGCCAAACTAAAGAGACCCAGCGCAGTAGAGCAGGGTTCTAGGACAGCCCTTATGACGGCTCTTAAACACCCAATCAGAGGGCCAGAGGAGGAGACGTTCCTTGGTGGAGGCAACACCTCAGCAGGGATCTGAAAGCTGGGGATCTTTTACTCAGAAAGAGCATGATGAGATGTCCCACGGGGAGGGAGCATGGTCTGTGCAAGGAGCTAAAGAAAGACCACCACGCTTAGAAAAGACAAAAGGAGCAGGAAGTGAAAGGAGGAGGCATGAGAGGCACGCGTGTCCGTGGGAAGTTATCAGACTGTTTTACGCAGGGAAATGGCACAGCTGACTTTACCTAGTGCTATAATATTATGGGAGAACTGAAACTCAAATGGAAAAACTCTGGATGTCACAGACCAAAAAATCATCACATCATGTTCTGGCTTAAGAAATAGTCCACACCCTAGTGAGGATTTCTCTAATTTCTGTACTAATCCATCACGTATAGATAAAGGTCCTTGGCTTTAGAAGAACAGGTACATCTTTAACTCCCAGCTTCTTAAAGGGTATCTTGCTACCACTTGCGCACAGCCTGCAACCTTCCTGGGGCCTCGCGGTTCAAAAGCGCTAGGCTCCTGTAATTTGATGATTCCTTACTGTTATAGAGCGCTTTTAGGAAGAAAGGAGTGCTGTGAAGTCCAACAAAAATCCATAACGGTAGGGAATCCCTGTCCTAGTTTGTGAGTTTGTACTTTGTTCCTGAAACAGCTAGTGAGATTCTCTACCAGATGAGAAAATTCCTGTGCTTTCATTGTCATGCAAAATTACATTTCCCTGGTTCAAAAGCAGTTCTGTGGAGGAGTAGAATGGAAAACCCCAATGCTGAAAGTCCAACCAACAGGGGTTGCCTTCTCTCTCTGGAGAACTGAATGTCTCCCCTTCCTCTGTCTCTATGCTAATTTGCTAAAGTAAAATGCCACTCTGTACTCTTTAAATGCACAGCCATTTGATAACATCAGGTCTCCCTATGTGGAAATACATCATGATGTGGTGGGATGTGAACCGAAGCAGGAGTCAGGAGACCTGAGTTCCAATGGGTGACAAATTCTCTCTGCCAGGAAACTTCTCCAGTCACCTTGGGAGAGTCACTTCATTTCTCTGGGCCTCTATCTGCCCATATATCATGTCAGTGTGGTTATTTATTCACTCGGTCATTCAACAATATATATTGAATATTCTATGCCCGCCACAGAGGTCACGTGAATATAGCAATGACCAAGACAGAGAAAAGTCTCTGTCTGCTCTCACGAGGTAGAAGTTAGTGAAGGGAGAAGGCAATGATCAAAGCAAAGCACACTAGAATACATAGTATGTCAGAGGGTGATAAGTGCTATGGAGTAAGATATATCAAGGGAGTGTTAGGTGGGATGCCAGAGACAGTGGATATGGAAGTTCTCAATAAGGGAATGATACTGGCATAAAGACCTGAAGAAGGCAAGGGTTTGAATCATGTGGATATCTGGGTGAAGACTGCTCTAAGCAAAGGCAACTGCTAGTGCAAAGGTCCTGAGACAGGAGTACATCAGGCATGGTGGAAAACAGCCTGAAGGCCAGTGTGGCTGGAGAAAAGGAAGGGGAGTAGGGATGGATGGGGTCTGGGGGAGGGGGAAGGAAGCAAGAGGAACAATAAGAAATGACTCCAAAGAGAGATTAGGGAGCCAACACGGTACAACCTCATAGGTTGTAGTAAGTTGGGTTTAATTCTAAGTGAGTAACTAACAGATAATATCTATCGACTTCTGTATTACTTTTGTCTTTTGCTGAAACAAAGAAGATTGGAATGAACATCTACCCTCTCCTACTCTGCCCAAGGAAGAAGGTAGGAATGATTTTCCCAGACCTTTGCAACCTCACATTTATCAATAGGAATGGCTCCTACCCTTTAAAGTCAGGAAACTGGCTTGCTCCCATTTCCCACCGCATACCTAGTCACACCTGATTAGTGGCTCTCCCCGTGGTGTGCAAGCTGGCCGTCCTCCTGCTGTGTAGCCTTTGAAGCTGGCCTCCAGGCCTGCTCTGTGGACCCAGTTCTGCCAAAGGCTTGGTGGAAAGGATGGTTTGAGAAGGGAAAAGTAGGTCCTAAGCAGCCTCAGGTCTAGGGTTTATTATCCCAGTCCATCTTTCTAGGCTACCCTGCTTTAGGTGGAATATTGGGTTGCTTCTGTGGATGTTAAAAACGCTGTTACTTCTATTACACTGAACTAGTGACCTTGTGTGTATTCTTCACTGGTCCAGACTTACGGGAAAGGATAAATTCCAATATTTGTTCCACCTTTAAGTTCTCTGGTCTTCATTACATAGGATCTACAATTTACAATGCTAGAGGAGAGGACTGTTGTTTATATGACTTGAAAATCCAAAAACAAAGAAGCACATATTAAAGTTCAGCCAAGAGTGGATTTGTGCTGATTTGAAACCAGTTTCAGTGAGGAAATCAAGAAACCTACATTCTAGTCTCAGTTCTGCACACTAACCCACTGTAAATCATTTAGATGGTCACTTAATTTCTCTGCATTTTATTTCTCTCATCGGTAAAAGTGGAGAAAGTTCCTACTCATTTACCCTACTCACTTCACTGGTATTCTATGAGGATTGATGAAGTAATATTTGTAAAAATGATTTGGAAGAATATAAAACATTTATACAGTGTTCACATATACATTATTACCTTTACTATTGTAAATATTGAGTAATATTTTCCATTTGCCCTTGGATTTATGGAATATAGTTTGACCAACACATTCTCAAAGCCAAATCTTATCAAAACTCAAACTCCACCTCCCTGGGAAATTCTCTCTCAGCCATTCAACAATCATGTTAGTGATGGTAATGATAATAAGAAAAAAGAATAACAACCTAAAAACCATGTAAAAGAGGGATCCTGGATTTGAGTTTTAATCCAGCTTGAGGAAAAGACATATACCATTAGAGAATAACGTAAGATGCTCTGCAATCCAGCTTCCCTGGTGGCGCAGTGGTTGAGAGTCCGCCTGCCGATGCAGGGGACACGGGTTCGTGCCCCGGTCCGGGAAGATCCCACATGCCGCAGAGCGGCTGGGCCCGTGAGCCATGGCCGCTGAGCCTGCGCGTCCGGAGCCTGTGCTCCGCAACGGGAGAGGCCACAACAGTGAGAGGCCCGCGTACCGCAAAATAAATAAATAAATAAATAAATGCTCTGGGAGTTTCAAAGAGGGAAAGAACAATGCAAATTGGAATTGGGTGGGGGTTAGGGTTAGAGGGGAGATGTACCTCTTGCTCTTATTCCTCCTTGAAAAACAGAGGCAACCTTCTAATGAAAATGCTTCCCCTCAGTGAGCTCGAAGTGGACTCAGTGGGAAGTTTCAGCAGTTGAAAGAAGATATAGTTTTAAAGGAGGTGAAAGAACCCTTGTCAATCCATCAACATGGCTGTTTTATCGAGGAAACAGGGTAACAGAAGGGGCATTTGCCAAGGAAGAATGAAATCCATTTCAAATCCATGTTTCTTCAATACAGTCAAGTACTGTTGGGTAAGATTTATTCTTTTTCCCCTAATACTTATCCCCTTATTTTTTAAATTGTAGAGAAATCATTTTAGAGAAATCAGAATAACTACAAGCAAAAAGATAAAAATTAAATAACACATTATTCCAACAACGAGACATTCCTGTTACCCCTTGATGTGTATGTTCCAGACTCTTTTGACACATATGTATCTAGGCTAGCTCCATTTCAATTTTTTCAAAAATGTGTACTGTTTGTAACCTATTTTCCACTTAAAATGTATTCACTTCCTCCTACTAATTAAAGAAATTTCCACAATACCATGTTTATAGGTCGCATACCACTTTGTGTAAATGAACTGAAATCTATTTAACTTGCATTGGATTGATAAACATCTACATCTTTGTTGATTTTCCACTCTAATAGAAAGTGGTGTAATGTACATCTCTGTAGGTCAGTTTTCATACAATTGTGTTTAGATCATTCAGATAAAATTCTAAGAGTGGATTCATTACTATAACAAGAATGAATTACTCGATATTACTCAAGGACAAGAGAGAACACATGGATTTATTTTCTTAGATCAAAACAAATCCAGGCCTGAGTCATCAGTGACTTTAATACTCATCATCCTCCCTGTTGCTCTACCACTCCCTTGAGTTACATAGCTCCGGGGCCCTCACGTATTCCAGAAAAATGAGGGCAAGGCCTCTGTAGTCCTCAGTGCTCTAGTAATGCCATCATCATGCCTCCATTGTTGCAGTCAGTGACAAGTTTCCCACTTGCTTAGGGTACAGCCACTTTGGGGTCTTTTGGGTCCTGTTTGAGCCAGTTGACATGGAAGTATGTAATCGAGTTTCAGAAAATAATTGCCTCATAATATGGTCAATGGCCCTTCAAAGTATACATGTGGCAAAAGTCATGGAGCCCATGGTTCCTTTACTTCTCTAGCCTGGAGGGTCCCTCACTCCCTAAAGACTACAATGACCCTGGAGGCTGCTTCCATTCACTTGTGTCTCTATCTGGTGCACGTTCTTTGTATTGCATGTTTGCTGGTGGTTCAACAGCAATTTGAAGTGAAGGCAACTTGAACTGAGATTGAGCTGTTAATCTCCCCAGTTTGGGAAACCAGCCCCAGCTGCCAAGGTCAAGGGGATGAGTTCCCAGCCCTGGCAAGCATCCACTTCAGGTAGCCCCCACTGGAGGTGGTACCACCTCAAGGGAACTGCACTGAGGGATTTGGGCCTGTGCCCCAGAACCCACAAAAAATCTAAGTCCCCTGTCAGAATCCCAAGGAGTACAATCAACCCTTCCCTGCGAATAGGACCACCTGTTTTCTGCTCTTGAAACAGGAATCCTCAGTCCTCTCCTCTTCCCAGGTAATAAAGCTTCAAAGGTCTCGCTGGGCCTTCAAAACCTTCAAAATCAGTCATTTCTTCGGTGTCGTGTAATTGAAATTAGACACTTAACTTCTCTGCCTCCACCCCTGCTACCATTTCCATCATATCAAATGGTCTGCAAAAAGCTACTTACCTGTACTCTTTAAATAAAAGAAAACAGAAAATCACCAACTACCATCTCCACAATTTCATCACGCATACATCTGAAGAATTTAATGCATACTTATGTTCAGTTTTCCATTCATTCACATCTTAGCCATCTATGAAGATTTCATTAAATTGACACCTTGCCGTAGGAGCTTTGATCTCTGTAAACCACAAGTGTTCAATTTCAAGCGAGGCCAGGGGTGCTGCTAGACATCTTGTGATGGGCGGGGCAGCCTCCACCACAAAGAGCTGTCTGGCACAAACTGTCAGCAGTGACGAGGTTGAGAAACCCCGCTCTTAACTGGTATCATTTATTTGATACCTAATTAATGTCTGCAATCCATATTTTGCTTGTTTTGTAAGGTCCTGGGGATAAGAGGCCTGTCTGAGAAATTTTTCTGCCATCTTCCCCAAAGCTTCTGTCCCCATGCCTTATATGTGGCTGGCTTTCAGAGATTGTCAATTGCCTGGCAAATCCCACTGCAAAGAGTCCCCAAATGACGAAGGGGACGTCTTGGCACAAGCTGTGTCTTCCAGAAGCCTAATCTTTAGATTAGTTGTCCCAACTCTGGCTGTACCATACAATCATCTGGGGAGCTTTCAGAAAGTATCTTATCCTGGGCATCACCCCAGACCCCTTGAATCAGAATCTTGACATGAACCTGGGCATGAATATTTTTAAAATCTTCCCAGGGGCTGTAATATGGAGCCAGGCTTGAGAATCCCTCTTTACACTGTCTTTCAGGGTCTGCCCCTCTGTCCTCACCTCCAATCTCTCAACACACACTTAAATCTACTGACGCTAAGGCTATTCACAACGAGATAGAAAAGAGAGGAGCTACAAGCCTTACCCGTCTCGGATGGATTTGCTTTAAAAATAGGGATCAAAGTCTTAAGCGACCCCCTCAGGCTCTGTGGAGCACGGTTAAGGCCTCATCCAGGGAGGACAGGAGGCACTGTGGAGCTGGAAGCCATTTCTACCACTTCTGAAACCGCATCCTTTCTCCTGCGTCTGAAATCGGTTCTTTACTTAGGTGGCATACCACATTATACCTGTCAAGGCTCAGACCAACCCAACACCTTGCTTAACTACTCTGAGATTTGAAGCCATAAAGAGCTGAATTCAAATCATACACAGAGTACCTTTCCATTTCCTTGCAGTGTGGTTATGAAGATGAAGTTATATCACAAGAGTTTTAAAAGAAGAACATCCAGGATTATACCTTGTCAGTAATGTGACTTTCCTCGGCCTCCTCCTCTCTTTACCCCTTTTTCTTTTTGCCCCTCCCTTCCTTTCATCTTTCCATCCATTTCTGCAACTCATATTCCCTGAGCACCCACTCTAAGACCTGCACCGCTCTAGAGGCAAGAAGAAAAAGTCCCTGATCTCAGAGCTCTTAAACGTCAGTGGGGCTGACAGTACCCAGGAAGCAAAGGGTAAATAGGATAATATCAGGTGATGATTAATGCTGTAAAGGCAACAGACCAAAGTTAAGGGTCAGAGGGTGACATGTTATAGGGGGAGTGCTTTTGTCAGTGTGATCAAGGGGGGTCTCAATGATGAGGCATCATTTGCACTGAGAATTGAATGAGAATGAGCTTCATTCTCTTCATTCTGGAGAGAGGACATTTCAGGCAGCACTAACAGCAAGATCAAAGGCCCTGGGGTAGGAACTAGCTTGGAGTTTTCAAGGAACAGAAGACAGGTCTGAATGCCTGGGACACACTAACCATGGGACGAGGATGAGAATTGGGATTGCAAAGATTAATAGAGGTCAGAAGGTGAAAGATTTTGTAGGCCACATGGGAGTTTCTATTTTAGAGTTTCTATTTCTATTGTACACATAAGGAGGCCGATGTAAGCAGGGAGTGATGCCATCTTATTTATGTTGCAGAAGAGCTCTTTGGCTGCACCTGGATACGAAAGTGTTGAGGTACAGGAGTGGCTCCAGGGTGGCCAGGGAACTGCTACAATAGTCCCAGCAGGGATGACGGTGGTTTTCAATGCCCAGTTCCCTCTCTGAAAGCAAATGAAGGTTCAGGCTAGATGTCTGAATAAAAACATAATTATTGGGATAGTTATCTAATCGGCGGGAACAAATATATAGATTCTGAGATCACCAATTCGGCCACAAATCTAGTTGTGTAGGAGAAGTGGCAGGTGGAGGTGCTCAGGATACCAGGGCTGATCTCTGTTAGATATTGATGGCACAGGGTAACTGAACTTGGACATGAAAATTTAATCATAGACTCTTCAAGTTAGGAGTCACCCAAGAAATTGTGCCCAACATTCCCATGACATGGCTGGGAAAACTGAGTCTCAGAAAGAGACTGACCTGCCCAAGGTCACACTGTGAGCTGGCACCAGAAGGCCGTTCTCCCAACAGCACCTGAGGACTCGTTTTAGTATGATCACTTTTTGGCATCACATTAACTGTTTCAATATAAAACCAATGTCGAGCCAGAGGAAGACTGCACACCTGGATGTTCCCTCCTTCACCTGTCCTCTCCCCTTCCCCACAATCCTTGAATCAAGCTGTTTTCGGCTTAGCCCCCTGTTATTCAGGGGATGGGAACAGCCCCTGTCTCCTTCCGGGTGGCTGGCTGTGTGTTCAGGTGTTCTTTTAGAAAACTTCATCCCTGCCTGGTACAGATGCAGATTGCATCCTCTCTCCACCCACCTGCTTTTCCTTTCCTGACTCACTGCTTCTGGCCCATTGGGAGCTAAGCGGGGGCGGAGGTGCTGCCTTTGTCACATCCCCACCTGCTTCCTCTTTGCCAGAACTCCGGAACAGACCCCAGTTTCAGCCAGGGAAGTAAATCTTTCATCAGCAGGGCGCTAACAGACATCCGGGGCATGGGTAGGCACAGAGAAAACAATCACGGAGTGAGATGAAGTAGTCAAGATTACTGATCAAAATCATTCCCCTCCAATACCCACAGCTGTGCCTCCCTTGGACAAAGGAATTCTTGAGTGTCCTCAGAGATAAAGAGACTCCCTTTATACATGCATTTGACAGTTTTCAGCCCTCTTCCACATGATCTGTGACTTTCTGACATCTATACCCTCACCCTCCCATCCTCAAGTCAATCACTCCTTCCTTGTTCGTGGCATCTCTTTTCCTTATACAAACTTCAATTTTGTTATTGATCAGACTATTTTGAAATGACCTGTCTCGCTTCCTGATTGGACAGTATTTCCAGTTGGTAGAACCTGGTCTTCTTTATCTCAGTATCAAGAGCCCCTACCAGAGTGCCTGGCACATAAGAGGAAGTAAATAAATGTGTGTTGACTTCTTAGAGTTAGCCTTAGAAACTAGGTCTTGGGACTCAAAGTACAGTCCAGGGGTCCAGTTTCAGCATCACCCAGGAATTTGTTGAAATGCAGACTCTCAGCCCTTACCCCAGATCTACTGATTCAGAATCTGCGTTTAAAAAAAAATACCCAAGGCATTCATAAACATGTTACAGCTTGAGAATATTCCATCTAACACAGTTCCATCTTTCGGAAGGGAAAACTGAGGCTGAGAAAGGGGAATGCACGTGTCCAAGTTCACACAGCCTGTTGGTTACTGGGGGCAAAGCTGTGTACAGGACCTAGGTCTTGCATAGGTGTCTAATGCTCTTGTCACTACCGTCTGCCTCTCTGTTTTACAATCCCCAGCATCTGACTCATTCTCATCAGGAATCAGTCCAGACTTAAACATGAGAGCTCACAGGCCACAGAATAATTCTTTGTCATTTTAAAGTGTCAAAGTGACATCCATTATCTCCCATAAATAGAGTCCTGCACTGTGTAATCTGAAGAGACCTCAACACCCTTAGCTTAAATCTTTCATCTCTTCCTCATGCAGGGTCGAAATTTCACCATTAGAAATCAAATATTCGGCCCTTAAAGTAAATACCCTTGATATAGGCAATGATTGAAAGCCTCGTCAATTATTAGCTTAGTGGGGATTATCTGATCCCTAGCTAAGATGCAATGGGAGCTGTGTCTAAGAGCACATGTTTAAGAATTGGATGGACCTAGGTACCGCTGGGTGACTTTGGGCAATATGGCAGTCACCAGTCTGTTCACTAAATATTCTAAGTTCTTCATGGACTAGATTATGAGATTGGACGTCCCTTCCTTCTTGAAGGGAAATGTGGCCTTGTGACTTGCCATGTCCATTGAAAGCTGAGAAGTAACACACATTATTTCTGGGTGGAATGCTTCAGAATAAGCACCCCGTTCACCACGTTTCTTCTGTCCCTCTGCCTCATGGACTGACCACGATTGACAGTGTTCTTTCTGTTGGCCTAAGTGCCAGGCTGAAGACATGTAAAATGGAGCTTCCAGAAAACCCAGGATGAATAGGAGCTTTTGATGAATGAGATGAATGAGAAAGACGAAGAAACATACCTTCATTATTTTCCCCTGAAATTCAACGTTCTTTTTGTTTCCTGTTTTTGACTCCTACATACAGGGTACTTAATTTTCTCAGCTTCAATTCTCTAACCTCTAATGAGATAGTACTACCTACCTATATGCCTGTGATAAGGTATATAAAATGTTCCCTACAGTGCCTGGCTCACAGAAGGAGCTCGGTAACTCCTTTACCTACTTCCCTTCATTGGCTGAAATTTAGTCCTACAAAATGTATAGAAACGGTTAGGAGAGGAGAAGAAAGATCAGGGAAGGCTATTGAGGTGAGGGTAGTAAAGTGTTCAGAATGTCATAGGAAGAGCCTTGCAGTATATTTATGTAGGTGAAAGAATACTAAAACCGGGTATCATTGTCCACAGGGAGATACAAGGTCACAGAGAGGCACCATGTAATTCATTGGAAGGGACAGGAGGGAAAGATGGGTAGAAGATAACTGGAGGATGGTAGTACCTACATTATACATACATCATATTATATATACGGCCTCCCTACTCCCTCCCCTTAATCCCAATTCTTCCCATCCTTCATTACTCAGATCCAATATCACCTGCTCTGTGATTTCCAGATTCCCAATTTCTCAGCTGAAATGTATGCTTTCTCTGAATTTCCATTATGCTCAATCTGGATGGTATGTGTCAGCCATTAGACTAGGTGTGGACTTCTGTAGACAATGTCCTTACCTCATTCAACTTTGCCTCCTCCAGAACATCCAGTAGAGTACACCCTCTAATGGTAATTGTTCTGTTTATCAAAATCAGCCTCTACAGAGCACTTTAAATGCCTTTTTATTTAATTTTCCAGTAACCTTACAAAGCAGATACTATTATCATTTCCCCTTGACACACAAAGGCACAGAGACTGGGAGAAGTTAAGAAGTTAATCTGGCTGCACAAGGTTACCCAAACCATCTCACAATAGAGCGGATACACAAACCCAGTCTGTCTGACTCCACAGCGGCACATTGTTTCTAACACCCTCCATCAGTGTTTGTTGAATGAAAAAAAGACGGATAATCATTATCAGCTATCTTTCATACACAGATCAGGCCCAGCTTCTCCTTTCCTGCCTGCCTTGCTGAGTGTCTGCACGCCCACGTCTGAAGTTCTAAGGAAAGCACTAAGGCACAATAGAGCAAAGAAAGAGGTCCTGAAAATGCACTCAAGACAACCTCTTCTTTTTCTGTTTTTCTAAAATGGATGCCTGCTTCCTTACCTCCCGAGTATTTTTCTGCAAAGCATGAGCGTTTGTAAGGATCAAAAGGGAACGGTAACAATGTTATAGGGGAGAGATTTAAAGCAAAGTATGACTTCAGATAAGAGAAGACCTCATAAAAAGGTTATGAAGGCTGATGGTTTATAAAGCAAATAGGGAAATTTCCATGTGGTGGTTCCAAAAGTTCATCTCACCCCCAAACTCTTGTTTTGATCAAACTTTGATCAGACTTCCCCAGTACAGTTTCTCCCCACCTGCTTCTCAGTTGACTGTGATGGCTTTATTGACCTTTCCCAGAGCAAGTGAGCCTTAAGGTGATTCTAAAGTCCTAAGGCTGAATTATCACCTCCATCTTTCAGACGACCCGTTATCAATTTCAAACAGCTCACTGGCAGGTGAGCTCTGAAGAAAAAGCAGATCTCCAGACTCCCAATCCAGCGCTCTTTTCATAAGTAACTTCTGGTGGCCAAGATCTATTCTCAGAGAAATGGGCCCACTGATTTTCCATGGGATTCAGAAACAATTCTAACTACAGAGAACAACTGGTGGCAAATTCTTTCATCAGAATCTTCACGATCGTTCTATTCTGAATGATCATAATGTATCAGCTAGAATCAGACACTGAGCCTTCCTAAAAACTGTCATTCCCCCCCACTCCCCCAAATATTGATTGAGGCCGGGCTCCTGCTAGGAAACGCAAGTGAAATTTGAGCACTTCATTGCTTCCTGGCAGGTGGTAAAGGCTGTAATAAATTAAAATGAGCTCACTCCCATCAGATGATTTTAGACACCAGTATAAATGTAAATAGTTTCTCATGTCTAAATGTGCTAAATGTTATCCCTGTTAATGGACATTGGCTCGAGTTTGGTAGAGACCCAGATGTAGCTCTAGATTTGTGGTCAAGCATAGGCAACAAAGTTTGGGATACTAGCCTGGGTTCCACCTGTGGTTTATTCATTCAATGCTTAACACTGATTACACACAAAATGCTGTGCTAAGTATTGCACGCTTAGGAAAAAATAAATCAAAGGTCAATCCTACCCTGAAAAAACACCAAGTCTATTTAGAAATTAGATAAAAATACACAGAGATAGGGACTTCCCTGGTGGCACGGTGGTTAAGAATCCACTTGACAATGCAGGGGGCATGGGTTTGAGCCCTAGTCCAGGAAGATCCCACATGCTGCAGAGCAACTAAGCCCATGCACAACTACTAAGGCTGCGCTCTAGAGTCTGTGAGCCACAACTACTGAGCCCACGTGCCACAATACTGAAGCCCGTGCGCCTAGAGCCCATGCTCTGCAGCAAGAGAAGCCACTGCAATGAGAAGCCTGCACACCGCAATAAAGTGTAGCCCCCGGCTCGCCACAACTAGAGGAAGCCCGCACACAGAAATGAAGACCCAACGCAGCCGAAAACAAATACATTAATTTACAAAAATAAAATACACAGAGATAATAAAAGGGGGTAGTGAAAAGCTTCTTACACACTTAACTGCCTTTGTGCTTCTGAGTTGGACATGAGTATGTACATTTGGGCTAAGAACTGGTAAGATGAAATTGCTCTGTGAGGTAGAAGGAGAGTACTGTGGGGTTCCTAGGGACAGTCCAATTTCAGGAGCAAATGCCAATGACATCTGGGCTATTATTGTTTCTATGGCTCCATCTCTAGCCACAAGATCTCAAATATGAAACCTAGATACATAAATATATCATGAGTTCATCTATCATTCTTTATAAAACTCCTAGTCTAGGGTAATAGCCTCATCTAATAAAATGTTACTTACCTTCTAATGCTCTGATCAGATCACACAGCCTCTGCAAAGGCTTGAGAACACATCCCTTTGGCTACCAACACAATAAAATCTGCAGCCCTTAATCTGACATTCTAGGCTTTCCATACTAAATCCTATCCTCCTTTGTTTTCTACGATGTCCTGGCTTCCGTTCCACAATCCTGCTTCCTCATACGTGGCCTGCCCTGGCCCTACTGCAGCGCTTTTGCTCAGGCCGTGTTCCCTGCCTGGGATACGCCTTTCTCCAGGCTCTATGCTGAAGCCTTGACCCTTCTTCTAGATCTCATACCCTACCTTCTCCAAAAGGCCTTTTCATTGTTTCCAATGTTTTCTAACAACACAACCTCAGGCAACTTGTGTCTCCTCAGTTTCCTCATATACAAAAATGGATAACAGTAGCTACTTCACTGAATGAAATAGGATATCTAAAGCACTCAGTAAGTTACATGGTCCACAATGAGCATTTAAAAGGGTTTTAAGAGTAACAACCATATTAGTATTATTGTTATTTCATTGGTACTGTTACTTATCTGTTCTCTCACTGAGTTTGATTCCTCTGATACAGCCTCTGCATACCCAGTGGGCCTTGGGTAATAGCTACAATCTTTCACTAAGTTGTGAGGGAGCCCACAATGGACAGGGGCCTTGTCATATCCATTTCATTCCCCAGCATTGCCCCGTGTCAGGCATAGCCTTGCTCTTAGCACACACTTGACAAATGATTGTTAAATCTTACTGAACATGCATATTTTGTGTGTCATAAAAGCTACAACTTATATTCAAGAAGAGTCCAACGGCAACAAGAGTCTGAAGGATAATGTTTCACAGCCCAAACTGAGTCAGGCAGAAGAAAATATATTTTCATCAATGTGGAAGAATTTAATTTACAAGGTTAATTAAGGAAAATACAATCATGGGGTATTGTGTGTGTGTTTATTTCTTCTTTTTATTTAATGATTTGCCTCCTTTAGAATCCCCATTTTGTGCCAAAGGCTAGTCAGGACAAGGGCATAATTTTACCTGAGAGGAAAAAGAAGGCTAATACCCAGGATGTAGAGAATCAAGAAATCTCATTCCGTGCTACCGAGAATATAATTTAGTGACCCTTACAATCAGTGGTATATATCAGGAGCCTTAAATAAGCACAACCTTTGACCCAGCCATTCTGTCACTAGGAGTTTATTCGAAGGAAATAATGAGAAATATGAGTGAGGGAAACTGCACAAGAATATTAATTAAATTGGAAATAAATTGTCTCGAAATGAGATTTGGATGTGTTACATAAATTACGGCACATTCACATATTAGAATATTATGCAGCCATTAACATCATGATGTGAATGAATAAAAATGGGGAAATGTTTAACATAATTGGGAAATGATTAAAGTGGACTACACTTGGCAGATAGATAGATAGATACATACATACATAGACACATACACTTGGTAGATAGACACATACATACATAGATACATAGATACATAGATAGAAGGTCCCAGTAATTCCCCAAAATCTTTGAGATGATACTGAAGGACAAGGACAACAGATATCATATGATATCTCTTATATGTGGAATTTTAAAAAATGATATAAATGAACTTATTTACAAAACAGAAATAGACTCACAGGCGTAGAAAATAAACTTATGGTTAGCAGGGGATAGCAGGGTGGGGGGGATGCATGGAGATAAATTAGGAGTTTGGGATGAACGTATACACAGCACTATGTATAAAATAGATAAACAACAAGGACCTACTGTATAGCACAGGGAACTATACTCAATGTCTTATAATAACCTATAATGGAAAAGAATCTTAAAAAGAAAACATATATATATATATGTATCTATAAAACTGAACCATTTTGCTGTACACCTGATGCTAACACAACATTGTAAATTAACTATATTTCAATTAAAAAAACTGATTATTGAAAAAACAGCAACAAGGTCAAGAAATTAGGCCCCAGAAGGTAACCTTACCCAAGTCTATCAAAAGAAGATACAAGAAGTGCCAGCTGCCATATGCCAAATGGATACAGTCACATATATTGATATATATAATGCATATTCATAGCTTTATAAATAATTTGCAATGTATTTCTTTATATGATACCACATCATATGAAAAATGCTGGAAAGATATTTGTTAACTTTGAAGCATGAGTTTAGAAGGGTATAATTTAAAAATATTGTCTCTGTGGGGTTCTGGGAGGCACCCCAGGGAAAAAAACCAGGCCCCTTCATGAGAAACTAAAAAAAAGAAAGATTCAGTGGGAGATCAAGTGACTCTTACTCCCAAGCAGTACTCCAAACACATTAAGATACCATGGACAGAAAAAAACAAACCATAGTTTTAAGTAAGAATCTCAAGTCTAGGCATAGGAACAAATGCCCAAATTGCAGGTTTGTTTGCCATTGAGTTGCTTTTCACAAGGACAACTCTGCAGGAAGAGGTCTGGCAGGAATTGCTTTATTTAATAATGGTTAAAGATCTCCCAGACAACAGTGTGGAGAGAGGCTACTATCTATACAATATATGAGCAGAGACATGTGAGCCCTGACTGTCTGATCTCTTGATCTCCCCCAATGGAGGCAAAATCAAAAGATGAAGGGTTGGGGACCTAGAGATAAATTTTGCCTGCTTCATGATTTCCATACTCTTAACCAGAAGAAATAGGAAAGATGTAGCTTGGTAGCAATATGATCTAGTGCAAAGAAAGTCGTGCTTTGGTCCCACTAATGAAGGCCACATTCAGGTCATAATTCTCTGAAAAAACTCTGGTTTTCCTTTTGCTTTCCCAATTGCTCTCCACTGGAAGTGGCTGCCTCATAGCTTGTGTGCTTGGTGGTCCAAGGAGGCTTATGCCTACCATCTATTCCAAGGAGGATTTCATCCTTAAGGGTGAGTTTAGACTGAATGGCACTGAGAGAGCTCTCTTCACTCAAAAATCTTCTAATTCCCACCTATCCAGAAATTTTGTATCAATGAGGATTTTTTTCTAAGTAGTCTTCCTGCACAAGAACCTTTAGATGGGCTCCCTACATTGCTAGGGCATTGAAAACAGAGGTGCCCCAGCTTTCTTATTAAAGGAACATTGTACACACAATTAAACTCAACAGATGAGAAATAGAAGACCACAGCTAGGATTGCTGGCCTGGTGCCCAGCCTTCTTAAGAAAGTGCATTGAGGATAGTTTATTAGAGGAGACTAGAAATCTCCTAGGAACAGCCATTCGTAATAGAGACTCATTTTTTTGCCTTTTGCGCAAATCCCAGCGGTAGTGACAGTTATAGTCTAAGGCTTGGCTTCCTCCCCCAATACTCATGTAGATCAAGTGAAAGTTTCCAAATGCAGGCCAAAGTTTTGATTCTTCCAGACATGCTCACAACAAAATCTCAAAATATATTATATTTGAGAAATCACTATGAACTCCTAGGGGTTCAGAGAATGGAATGAGCACGAATATCTAGAGTCAGGCCCTTGCAGGTTCAGATCCTATAGCTTCACCACTTCCTTTTCCATATGACCTTGGGTAAATTTCTTTATATATCAACCTCCTCAACTGTAAAATTAGGATAATGATATTTACTCTTCAAGATTATTGCGAAGATTAAGTACATTTAAGGTCCTGATTGCAGTTGCTGAAACGTAATAACACGTATTTTTTTTCTCTCTTTCTCTTCTGCTCTCAAAGATATCGCCACCTATGTGGAGAGACAAACCTTAGTCACTTGGAAATTGTGACAAAAGGGAAGACCACAGGGAAGCGGCAAAGGAATGCCGCTTTCAAGTACCCCGTGATACAATGCTTACTCAGTACCATCAAGGTGAGCTGAGCAGGTGCTACTTCACACATATCCCCCTTGGGCCTTCTCCTTTCAGCTCGTATCACCTTACCCGCCAAACATGTCAGTTTGTCTTTGGCTTTCCCTAGCCACTGGACTATAGTCTGTTCACCTGCCTGGCCAGAGATGCAGGGGCAGCCTTTAGGGAGCAGCCCTTTAATCAATCCTTGGCGAGAACTGGTAAATACCAGAGGTTCTCAAATTTTAGTGGGAATCAAAATCACCTGGCAAGGCTTTGATTAAATCACACACTGCTGGGTCTATCCCAGAGCTTCTGATTCAGCAGGTCTGAGATGGGTCTGAGAACTTACATTTCTAACAAGTTCCCAAATGATGGGGATTCTGCTGGTCCAGACGTCACACTTTGAGTAACAGTAGGTGCACATATCCTACTGTCATCACTCTTCAGCTGGGGTAACTGAGGTGCGTCATCCACACTGGCTATATTAGTCTGCTGCTATAACACAATACCACAGATTGGGTGATTTAACAACAGCAATTCATTTTCTCACTGTTCTGGAGCCTAGAAGTCCAAGATCATGTATCATTTTTCCTGAGGCATCTCTCCTTGCCCTTCAGATGGCTGCCTTCTTGCTGTGTCCTCACGTGGCCTTTGCTCTGTATACAAGCTTCCTGAGTATCTTTTCCTCTCCTTGTAAGAATGCCGGTCTAATTGAATTAGAGCTCACCCTTATGACCTCATTTAACCTGAATTACCCCTCTAAAGGCCCTGTCTCCAAAGGCAGTCACATCGGAGGTGAGGGCTTCCACATATGAATTTGGGGGGGACACAAGCCAGTCCATAACACAAGCTTTCAGAACTCTCCAGGCAGTTAAACTCCAGGTATTAAGAACACACCCTTTGTCGGTCTTCCATTATGACTCAGTTCCTCACTCCCTTACTGTTATTTCCTGGAATCACATTCCAGACCAACTATTTCTGTGCCAGTCCTTATGTCAGGACCTAATTCTAGGACAGTGCAAACTCAGACAATCATTGTTCTTTTATCAAGTGCTTACTTTTAAAAGCACACAGTGTGGGACTTCCCTGATGGCACAGTGGTTAAGAATCTGCCTGTCAGTGCAGGGACACGGGTTTGATCCTTGGTCTGGGAAGATCCCACATGCCATGGAGCAACTAAGTCCATGATCCACAACTACTGAGCCTACACTCCAGAGCCTGCAAGCCACATCTACTGAGCTCACACAACACAACTACTGAAGCCCGCATGCCCTAGAGCCCGTGCGCTGCAACTACTGTGCCCATGTGCTGCAACTACTGAAGCCCGCATGTTCTAGGGCCTGCATGCCACAACTACTGAGCCCGAATGCTGCAACTACTGAAGCCCGCACGCCTAGAGCCCGTGCTCTGCAACAAGAGAAGCCACCGCAAAGAGAAGCTCGCATAGCGCAATAAAGAGTAGCCCCTGGGGCTTCCCTGGTGGCGCAGTGGTTGAGAGTCCGCCTGCCCATGCAGGGGACATGGGTTTGTGCCCTAGTCTGGGAGGATCCCACATGCTGTGGAGTGGCTGGGCCCGTGAGCCATGGCCACTGAGCCTGTGCGTCCGGAACCTGTGCTCCACAACGGGAGAGGCCACAACAGTGAGAGGCCCGCATACCACACACACACAAAAAAATAGAGTAGCCCCTGCTTGCCGTAACTAGAGAACGTCCACATGCAGCCAAAAAATAATAATAATAATAAGAGCAAAGCTAAATAAATGTTTTAATAAAGCACACAATGTTTACGTCAACATGGTTAATGTACAGAATTAAAAGTCAAGAGACAAACTGTAATTCCAGATTTGTAGCTAACTCACTAATCTTAAAGCACTGAGTGATTAAATCTCTCTAAGCTTCGATTTCATTATATAGTAAATGTATGTATCAATTTCAGCCTTGACTCACTTCTACAGGCAGTGTGAGGATGTGTATCGCTAACAATTCTTTGACTATAAGTAATAGAAGGTTATTCTAGCTAGCCTAAGCAATAAAAAGGACTTTATTAGAAGGTTATCAGATAACTTACAGAGTTGGAAACTGATAGGAACACGCGTTTTCCATGTCAGCAGACACCACTTGACCCCCCTGCCTGTGGAAGGATGCTGACGTAGCAGAGGGTCATATGAAAACAAATTCAGGACCATGACCCCTACAAGGGAAATTATCTAAAGGTGTAAATAAATCAAATACGTTTCAGTTGTAATCTGTTGAATCTATATACTGTTGAGTTAGATACTAATTTGGTAAGTACCTTCATCAGTCATGCTTGGAGGACTCTCACTTTTGAAGTATGTGCCTCAGATTTGATGGAGTTCCATTTCAAGCAGGCTTCTGATATTTGGGTGCACTTAATGGGGAAAACCAAAGAAACCTAGGGGAAGTGGAAATGCACTATGCAAATAATAGTTATTGAACATCATTCATGATCTTGGCACATCCCTGAACCCATATTCTTGAAAGCAAGTGAGATGTTAGTTAGCTTTTAAGGATACATGATCATCTTATCATCATGGTGCAATCTGTCACAACATCAACTTTGTATCTTTTACAACCCTAATGAATGACCTCTAAATTTGTCCCTATCCTGAAGCTGCCACATTCAAGATTTATAGTCCTGGGAGACAGAGTCTGATTGGAAAAAGCTTGAGTCACATGACTTCCCTTTGTCTGTACAAGGCCAGCAAAAGGAAAAATCTAAAGAAAGAAATCTTCTGGTAACACTGATCTCTGCAATAAAAAGGCAAGGTAGGGCTTCCCTGGTGGCGCAGTGGTTGAGAGTCCGCCTGCCGATGCAGGGGACACGGGTTCGTGCCCCGGTCCGGGAAGATCCCACATGCCGCGGAACGGCTGGGCCCGTGAGCCATGGCCGCTGAGCCTGCGCGTCCGGAGCCTGTGCTCCGCAACGGGAGAGGCCACAACAGTGAGAGGCCCGCGTACCGCAAAAAAAAAAAAGGCAGGGTAACTTGATTTGCAGTCTCATTGAGGTCACATGATACAGGAGAAGAAATTTCTCACACCCATCACACACATGCCCTGCTGTCAGGAAGAGGGAGTGGGTGATGAGGTGCTGGATGGCTCAATATGACCAGTTTCCATTACAAAAAAAAAAAAAAAGAAAAAAAGTAAGTACTAGTGTTTTTAAAAGTATAGAGTCGTATACCAATAGAGAAGATAGTTACTGCCCTCCTATTATTATATATAATTATTAATTATAGGATCTGACAGTATTGGCAAAGAAGTCTGAGCAGGAAGAGTGAAAAAGATATTGAACTGGGGGCCTGATTAACCTCTGTGTAATGAGGTCATCCAAAGAAGCGCTGCCACATCCTCTAATCCCATGAAAATGCTATGAAGGAGTGCAGGCAATACCCATCTCTTTTGATGGGTATTTCTAGAGAACCTGACTTGATGACTATGGTATATAACTTTGCTAGTAGTGGGCTGTGCTGTATTCTACCTCTGTTTTAGTCATAACCTTGTTGTGTGACCTGGGCATTTCCCTTCTCCTTCTCAAACCTCCACTGCCTCATCTCTAAAAAGAGGACTGAATTAGGTCTTTGCAGCTTGAATCTCATGTTTCACAATTGAAAGCTGACTGAACAGTAAGCAGCTCTACTGTAGAGTGAGGGGGTCAATATGCTGTAATGGGTTCCCATGGAGCTGAGGCCTGGGCTGGGGATCCCAGGAGATCTAGCAGGGAGAGAGAGAAGGGCAGGCAGCCACCACTGTTAAGAAATACCATGGACTCCCATGGATAATACCTGGCTTTAAGAATCAAATTCTGCCCCTACCACTGAAGCCCATTCAATATTTCCATCAAGTTGTAATTGTCCAAGTGGAGGCCCATACTGTAGGTAGGTCTGTAGCACTTTAGATTAGAAAACGGAATTTAAAAAGAAGCACATGGGGAGGTAAACCTCCAGCTCTATATTCACCACCTTCTTAACAATAATAATTTTGACAGTGCCTTCATTTGTCAGAAACAAATTTTTCTCCATAAAAGTATGTGTGGGTAAGGGAGGTGGGAGATTATTTATCAGATGTTAGCCTTTTTAAACACTCTATTGAGTCTCTATTGAGACTTGTGTTTCTATGACACCAAATCAGATAAAGGCAATAATGACAATGCCAGCTTGTGAAGACCTACAGCCTGAGAGTGACAGCATTTAAAAATTCTTTCTCCAGAGCCAACTGTGATTACAGCCTGATATGATTCAGGCAGGGCAAATCATGGACCCCAAGAGCAAACCCAGATTACCGGAGAAATTCTGTCTCAGAACAGCATCCAAGCAGCAGAAAACAGGACTGATAGAGGGAGATGGATTTGAGCAGGTCATTTCATTCATTCATCTGTATTAGGGTAGGATCACTCAGAAACCATTCCATGAATATGACTTTTAAAAATAAGTTCTAGACTTTTATATCTGACCAATATGGAATAAAAGAGACCCAATTTATCCTCCTGAAAGAAACTACCAAATACAAGCAACAAACAAAATATATAAAACAATGGTTTTAAGGTCCTGGACATCAGGCAGTGAGACAATAAATAAAGTGAACCCCATGACTGTCCTAGGTTACTGTACTGAGAGAGTTTTCAGGCCCTGGACAGGGAGAAGGGACTGAGGTAGAGCCTGGAAGATTCCCTGAGTTGAGGAGACAGAGCGGAGAAACCAAAGCAACTAGAATTCATAGGAATAAGTACCAGAAAGGAGAAAGCGTCACAGAGAGACCTGAGGAGTGTCCCCCTCAGGTATTCAGCAGAATATTAATGAGCGAGTAAGTGAATCTGTGCACATGTGTGTGTAAACTACTCAAGGTCAGAGGAAAAAACCTCTGATGGGATTAGAGGGAACAGTACCTGACTCTCAAACTGGGCTGGAAATAGAACTGGTTCCCACAAGACAGAAAGGAAAATTCATAGGGGAGTCATGGGGCATTGGGTTAAATATTAAGGAAGGCCTTATCTCATTAGTGAGGGAAAATTAATTCTAGATGAAGTACTGCTCTGGAGTCACATAATGAATCATAAAATCAAGAGCCCAAAAAATTCAAACTGTTTTCAAATAACTAAACCACCTACCATAACAAAGCTCAAGAAATACGCATCACCCAGCAAGGTAAAATTCACAATGTTTAGCATCCAATCAAGGATTACCAGAGATGTAAAGAAGCAGGAAGACCTGACTCATTATAAGAAAACTTAATAAGAAAAGATAAGAAAACTTAATCGATCAGTCAGTCAAAACTAATAAAAAATTAACACAGATATTACAATAGAATTATTAAACAATGGCATAAAGACAGTTGTTATAATTGTATTATATATGATCAAAAGGTTAAGCAGAGATATTCAAGATACAAAAAAAGAACCAAAATAACTTCTAGGGAAGAAAAATGCAATCTCTCAGATGAAAAATACACAGGATGGAATTAACAGCAGCTTAACCATTTCGAAAGAAAAGATTAGTATATTTGAATTCACAGCAATATAAATTGTTTCAAATGAAACACAGAAAAAAGCAGTAAAAAAGAAGAGTGAAAAGAGCACTAGTGATCTTTCTGAGCATCAAATTGCTTAATACATATATAACTGGAATATCCAAAAACTACTGGGGGAAGAAGAAAAAAAATACCTGAAGAAATAATGGCTGAAAAAATTTCCAAATTTGATGAAAATTATAAAGCCACACATCCAAGAAGCTCAATGAAACTCAAGCACAAGAAACATGAAGAATACTGAACCAAGGCACATAATAATCAAATTGCTCAAAACTAGATAAAGAAATAATCTGAAAAGCAGCTGAAGAAAGGAAACACATTATATACGCAGGAACAGAGATAAAGTTAAATCAGATATCTTGTTGGCAACAATGAGAGCAAGAAAACAATGAAACAACATTTTAAACGTACTGGTAGAAAAAAAATCTGTCAACTTGTAATTCTATTCCTTGTGAAATATCTTTCAAAACCAAAATGAAATAAAGAATGCATCAGCAGGAGACCCACACTAAAAGACATATTAGAGGGAGTCCTTCAGGCAGAAGGAAAACAGTACCAGATGTAAATATGGATCTACATAAAGCACAGAAGAGAAACAGAAATAGTGAATATATGGGTAAATATATAAAATTTCTTATTATTTAAATCTCTTTAAAATATAAAGTTAAGCTTAAATAAAAGTAATGACAATGCATTTAGGGTATTACAACATTTATAAAAGTAAATTTTATGATCATGAAGTCCAGAAGGGATAAAATAAAAGTATACTATTATAAGCATTTTAAATTATATGTGAAGTGATATGTATCACTTGAAGGTAGACTATGATAAATTAAAGATGTAGACTAAAAACCTTAAAGCAACCAAAAAATAATAAAACAGACTTATAGTGAACAAGTCAACAAGGGAGACTAAATGAAGTCTTATGGATTCAATTTAAAAGAATGCAGACAAAAAGAGAAAGTAGGGCACTAGAAAACAAATAACAAGACAATAGATTTAAACCTAACCATATCAATAATTACATTAAGTACAGAGGGTCTAAAAACCCATAATTAAACACCAGAGACTGTCAAATTGGATAAAAATTTAAGATTAAAAGGAAAAAGATGACATGCCATGATAACACTAACCAAAAGAAAGCTAAAGTGGCTATATTAATATCAGACAAAGTAAACTTCAGAGTAAAGGATATTTCCAAAGATAAAGTAATTTTATGATGATAAACAGGTAAATTTATCAGGAATACATAGCAATCCTGAAAGTTTATATACCAGGTAAAGCTTTAAAATTCATTAAGCAAAAATTGAGAACCATAAGGGAAACAGACAAATTTATAATTATAGTTGGAGACTGTAATACTCCCTCCCAATAACTGACAGATCAAGAAGTCAGAAAAATCATTTAAGATACAAGTTTAACAAGATGCTCAAACTGATTGATCTAATTGACATTCATGGCACACTCCACTCAACATCTACCGGGTACAGAATCTTTTCAAGTGCACACAGTATTGACCAAGGTAGATTCTATTTTAGGCCATAAAACAAGGCTCAAAAAATTTTAAAGATTTTGAGTTATACAAAGTATGTTTTTTGATCAAAGGATATTTTTTAAATGTACTTTTCCACTGACCCGCGATAATGGGCCATTGTAGTATATTGTTATTTTGCCCACATACCCCTTACAATACTGAGGTACTCATTTTCCCAGATGCCAGTAGTGTTGCCTGTTGGAATCACGTTGTCTTCTTCCAGGGCTACAGCATCCTGGCCATCTCAGTTTCAGATGTTCCTATGGGATTGACTGAGGTTTCTGTTGTAAGTGTATCATATTCCTCATTTCTTTATAGGTGTTATTCTTAAGAACTCTCCCAATAAACCATCTGAATGCAAATCTCTCTGAGTCTGTTTCCCAGAACAGGACTTACGACAAACGTGTTTACTGCAGCATTGTTTATTATTTCACTAAATTGAAAGCAACCTAAGTGCCCACCAATAGTTGACTAGTTAGGTGAAATGAAATATTATGCAACTATTAGGAGATGACAATGGTGGACCTCTTGAAAAAAAGATAAGTAGATAAGACAGAAAAGTACAAAAACATGTAAACAAGGACCACAGTGGTAATGAGAAAGACAAGCCTCCTACCTCACGTTACGGGGCTGAGACCAGAAATACCAGAGCCAGGTAGAGGGAAGTGAGTCTAGTTCACTTATCAAGGTTATAAGCTATTAAAACAATAGAAGGGAAGAAGCTAATGTGAACAATGGAGAGAATGCAGGATTGGGGGCATGTGATGGAGGCATGGGCAAGTTGGAAGTGGTAGCCTGGAAAGAAGGATCTGGTCCAGGGATAGAAGCATGGAAGGATGGAGTTGGGGATTAGAGACTGAGTCAATATTTGAGGACTAGGAGTGGTAGACGAAAGTGAGGCTATGACTGGGCAAGTTCTTCCAGGGACAGAGTGAAGAATGGAGCCTAAGCAGGAACACTAGGTGGGGTGGCCAAGCAACTTCAAAGCTGAAGGAGGAATAGTACTGGGACTGAGAACAAGGAAAGGTGGCACTTAAGAGAAAAGGAAAGAATCAGGCTGAAGCGGGGTGTAAGCAGAGGTTGTAGGTCCGACTGAGCACTAGAAGATTTAGAGAAAGAAGTTACAGATTACTGAGAGATGGGTGGAGGCTGAGGAGGGCATGTTCCCCTCACCTTACAAACCTATAGACCCAGAGAGAGCCAGTGATTGTGGAAAGTGATGCCTAGACTCCTCTTAGCTTTACACTGACCTTTAAATAAGCTTCCCCAATACAAAATATTCTCAACAGCAAGATCTGAGGGAGAGCTTCTGTCCTGACCTGTAACAGATTGCATTTTCCAAAGGTGTCCACACAAAATATCTCCAATCCACGTGATCTTCTTACAATGTGATCCTGTCATTCCTTCTTCAAGAATTCCTCCTTGAATTTGGGTGGGCATGTGACTACAGAGGAAGTGATGCTGCACGATTTCTGAAGCTGGGCTATGAGGGGTAGTACAGCTTCTGCTCTGCTCACCCTTTTGAAACATGTACCTTGGAAGCTCTAAGACAATAGGTAAGAAGTCCAGTTTCCATGAGGCTGCCATGCTGGAGAGATCACATGTTGAAACTACAGAGTGATAGAGGGGTCCCGTCTGTTCCAGCCCCCCACTGCTTGCCTCTTTCCAGCCCAGACACCAGACAGGAGGGTGAGCAAGGCTTTAGTTGCTTCCGTCTCCCACATTTTGAGCTGCCCAGCTGATTTCAAGTCCCCACCAAGCCCTGCTCATATTGTTGAAGTGTGAGAAAAATAAATGTTAAGTCATTAAGTTTTGGGCTGGTTTATTAGGTAATTGGAACACTATCCCACCTGCCTCTTGTTTGGGAAAATAGCTGTGGACAAGCTCACTGATCTTTTCGGGGTGACTGTGATGATCAGGATAATGGGATGGCCATTCTGGCACCTCCTACTCACCATTGAGACTATGAGATTAACCATATTAAAAGGTCACAGCGTTTCATCATAAGTGCTTTTGAGATCTGGCTCAAACCAGTGATTTTACTCTGGCCTTATCAGGCAAAAATTAAACAGAGGAAGAAGTAATCCTGGAAGGCAGTGTGGGATTAAAGGAGTTATTTGATCTGCTCCTGGATGCAACGGTACAGTTTTTAAAGACGTGTGCTATTTTAAAAATCAATGAATTGTTTTAAATAAGGCAAAGGCTGAGAAGATTAGGATTTCAGTGTATACTTAGAATGTTGAGAACCCATGCCTTTTCTTCTTGTGGGATAATGTAACCAAGAATGAATTCATTTGCTGACACAAAAGGTCATTTACAAAGCAACTCAAAACATTTTTAAGCTAAACCTAAAAGTAGTAAAAAGATACGTTACCTGACATTTATCATTAATTAAAAATTTCTGGAAACCAAAACTTCTTATATGCCCCGATTCAATTTTCAAGCTAGTAACTGGCTCCCATTCTCACAGCTAATGTGAGTAATCGGATGAGTTTCTTAGAATTAGAAATGGCCCTAATAAGGAGTTGCTATGTATTATTCCTAGCATATTCAGGCGCAAAATAAATTAATCTCAGCCTCACAGGACTTTTGTTACAAATTTCAACAAGCATATCCTAATACACTTAGGATAATGTGGAATGAAAGTAACATGGGTTAGCATTCAGTAGAATATCAACTAAAATTCTGAAATCTGTATTTGGAAGAATTACAAGATTTTTAGCTTGGAGATGAGCTATGGATCATAAGAATATTTTCAGTATCTGAAAGAGACTGCTATGTGAAAGTGAGTGCAGATGTAATCTGTGATGTCCTGAGTATACTGCCAGGACAAAAAGAGGGATGCTACAAGGAACTTTATTTCAGATTAATAATTAACAATAATAATAATAAATTCTCTAACGAACACATTTGTTCAACGAAGAAATGCGCTCTGCATTGCTAGTGTGTTTAAGCAAAAGCTAAGCACTGGCATATCAGAATCAAGAAGAAACTAAATGAAAATTGTATCTTCAGTAGAACTGAAGTCCCATGAGGGCAGAGATCATGAGCAATCGTCCTGTCTTGTCCAAAGCCTTAATTGCAGGGTCCGGCACAGTGCCAGGTCCGTATCAGGCTCTCAGTAAATACATTTTGTATCAATGAATAAATGCATGATGCAGAGTTGTGCTTAGTGACCCATCTGAAAGAGCAATACTCCTATTCCGTCCTTCCCTTTATAAAACCCTGAGGGCAAGGCTCTTTGAGCAACTGATTCAACTTGTTCAACCGCAAGCTGACGCACACAAGCTGATGAAGCAGAAGTTATTCTTTATATTCCAACTTGAGACATTTTTTGCTTGTATTTTAAAGCACCAATCTAGCTGTCCAAAATGCCTTTGTTCCAATAGAATAATAATCAAATTTTAGTTCAACAGCTGTGTGCAACGCATATTTAAAAAGAACATTTTTTGAATTACTCCCATTTCCATTTTTCCACGCTGCTCAGTTTTTCTATATTGATGCTATTAAAATCATAGTTGAGAAGAGTTGAAAAGAAGAAGGAAGGAGCAAAGTGAATATCCACTAATCTCTCAGAGGATGCTAATTAGACATGAGAATTTTTCTGCTTAGTGCTAAAAAGGTTTCCTAATTCTAGACTGAGAGAAAGCAAACTTCTACTGCAAAGGTCTAGATAGATAATTAGGCTGTATACTTTCTGCTGAAACTCCTCACTTTAGAACAAAAGCGGCTGTAGACAACACTTAAATGATTAAACATAGCTATATTCCAATAAAACTTTATTTACAAAAATAGGTGACAGACAGAATTTGGCCTGTAGGCAAGAGTTTGGTGATCCCTGTTCTAGGTCATGTGTTTTGCTTGTTTGCTGCTGTATATATTTTACATAGGGCCGTGAAATATATTGTCTCATTGGAGACTCAACTGGCAATTTGACATAGCAGCGGTTTTGAACCCAATTTTATAAATGCAAGTGCTAAGGTGCAGAAAGCTGAAGCCACTTGAACAGGATCACAGAACAAGTCATTGGCAGGGTCAGAACTAGAACTCTGCTCCCTGAACACCTATTCTGCCAGCTGGTGAACTACAGTATCCTGTTACCTTCGTATCTACTCATGGGCAAGTATTTGGTCACGTATATAATGTGATTTAAAGGAGTGAAATATACCTCCCACACTGGTATGAACTTGTGCTCAGATTTTCACAATAGAAATTTATTTCTTTGACTAAGGACACAGTCTACTTTAAAAGAGAAAATTTCCTTTAGATAGTGTATTATTCAGGCCTTTGTCAGAGCAGGAGCCCAAAACAACTGGCTTAAGCAAAAATAAAAAGAATGGAGATTTACTGATTAACATAACTGGAAAGTTCAGGGATATATTGGCATCAGACATGGCTGGATGCAGGGTATAGTCTTCTTTGCCACCTCTGTTTGTTCTGCTGTCCTCCAGGTTTGTGTCACCTTCAGTAAGGCTCTCTCCATGCAGTGTCCTACAATATTTCCAAGTTTAGACACCCACAGCTCTGAGCTAATGGAAAAGGAAGCCTCTCTTCCTCAGCAGTAGCAACCGAGGTTTAGGCTTATCTCTCACCGGCTTAAAATGGGTCACATGTCCATCCCTAAGAAATCAACCAATCCAATCAATCTGAGTAAATGGCATGTGCTGACTGGCTTATGCATGACTCATTGGCCCCTGCAGAGATAAGGTCAGTCCCATTTCAACCATATGGACTGAAGGTATGGGTGGTTTGGCTCCAGAAAGGAAACTTGGATTTTCTGTTGCCAAAGGAAGGAGGAGTGGATTTTGGCAGCAAACAGAACAGATGTTCACTATGGAAGGACAAAACATAAATTCTATATTAAACAGTATCCATTTATTGTAAAATAATCTCAACAGAAATTAGTCATTCAATTATTTTGCAGGCCTTGAAATAGATTAATTTTAAGGACAGAGCTGGCAAAAATCAATCTAGCACTTAGTCATGGAATCAAATCATAATGCTTAGATTCATATCAATGGCTCTGTGCATAAAAATTTGTGCTATTTTGGTTTTCAAGTTGAGCTTCCTATGGAATGCTACCCCAGTTTTATCCACAACCCACTTCTCTCTTTCCTTCCTATACTACAAAAGATGGAAAACTAAAATTCTTGATTTTCTGCTCTTATTTACACATACGAATGGCCCTGTCACACAGAGGTGAACGATGAGATTGGGAAAATGTTCCTGGGAAGGGCTTTATTTTCTGCACATAAAGACAGAGACCTGCTAGAAATAGGCCTTTAATTTCTTCTTCCTGCCTGGAAAGTGGAAATGAGGCCTGGAGATACAGCAGCCATCTTATAACCATGAGACAACATATGTGAGGACAAAAGATCATAGAACTACTACAGCAGCTCTGGATTGCCTACCTCCTGACTGCTTGTAGCACGAGAAAAGTAAACTCGTGTTTCTTAAAGCCAGTGAAGTAGGGTTTTCTATTTTCTTACAGCCAAATATATTCCTGCCTGATTTAATTCTCAAATTAATCTAATGTTGCTTAAGGATGCTGGGAAACTGGGACCATAGACCCCAAAGTAGCAGCCCCTACATTCTAGACATTAACAGATCACTCATAATCTTGGAAATCTTGGCTTCTTCTGTTGGAAGGATATTACTAGCAAGTTTTGATTATCTCCCTCTCCAGAGTTTAGAGAGACCCCTGGTAATTCTTACAGCCATATGGACATGAAAGTAGATAAGCCGATGCTCTGTTTATATTTACACTGAGACATGGAATTTACTCATCATTTTCCTTGGCAAGTAAAACTGCAAAACCCTTTCCCAAAACAATCCATTGATTCCCCACCCCTTGCCAGATTTTACCTAAGTGATACTTGGGAAATGCTGGGAGGCATAGGAGATAAACATTTTAATCTTCATTAATTTTCCTAAAATATGCAAAGATTTGAGTCCAGAAGGACAAAAAGATATAAAAATTTCAAGACAATATAGGTAAGGACTTGAAGAGAGAAATTTTTTCCACAATTTCTTTAATAGGTTTAGAGGACAACAGAAAATCTCTCTCTACCTAAATTGGAAGTAAACAAAAAAAGTATATATTATAAAAGAAGTTTTCACTTTAATTATAAACTACCATTAATCTAGAGGTAAGAAAAAGATCATAATGTGCTATTTCTTCCTGGGGCAAAGACCTACCAAATGGCTTTTCAGTTCATTTCATTAATTTTCACTCTTGCCAACAGTTTAAAAGACTACTCATTTCCCTATATGTAGAATTACCAACAATTTAACATATTATAAAATGTTGTAATAATTTCAAACACTCCCAGGCTCACTTCTAGCACTCAGAATTCAGTTTGTCAAAAAGAAGAACATTAAAGGGTCAATGACAAAAATATTATTTTATTACTACAATAATAATTATTATTATTATTTTAATGGATAATCTGTCTTTAACAACAACTCCACCTATTCATCTTCCAAATAATTATCAAGAATCTAAGTGCATCAAAATGGATTCTGATGAATTCATAAAAGTGCTAACAAAAGTTCAAGATGAAAAAAAATTAACTACATGGGACTGAGCGAACTGATGAGGATGACTATAATTTTTGTGACTTTCTGTTTGAATAAAAAAAAAAAATCCCACAAGGACTCAGAGGCAAAAAATATACAAATCAATTTTCACTGCAAAGTAAAGGAGCTGTTACAGTGGAGGAGTCCTGGACTGAATGTCAATATTATGACATACTATGAGTGTGTTTTGTGTTTGGTAATTGCAATCATTGTTGCTTTTGTTGTGGGCATCCATTTACAATGCTTGGTGTCAGTTTATTATCTCTTGTAAAAATAAAATACAGTGTGTGTGTGTGAGTTGTGGGGAAAAAAAAAGGAAATTTTTAAAAAAAGAAAAAGGAATCTAAGTGCAACTCTTGTATGTTCATTGCAGCATTATTCACAATAGCCAAGATATGAAAACAACCTAAATGTCAATGGATGAATGGATAAAGAAATTATATATATATATATATATATATATATA